>NW_025959784.1:0-35286 GCF_023159225.1 Perognathus longimembris pacificus
GAAACACTCATTTGGCAAGGCTGCCTTTAGTGCTGTCTGCTTCTCCAAGGTCTCCAGACATGAGTCCGGGGATGCTAAGCAGCCACTGCTGTTGGCGATCCGCATGACAGTGATGATGACGCCTACGAATAGCATTGCTGGGAGCCAGGGTGCCTTGGCCAACGCAGGGAAGCGTCAGAATTCCCTTTTCCCTGGTGTCTGAGCATAGCACCCTGCAGGAGCCTAAAACTTATGGCTGTGAGCCAACGGCCCCCGCATTGCCAGCTCCTGCCTATAGCCATTATGACCCACCGCTACTCGGTAGGAGGAAGGATCTGGCAGAGATGTGGGGCCAGAGAGGCCAGGCAAGAGGGCAAACAAGAGTGGAGCGGTCACCTGTGCAGTTAGGAGAACCCAATAACCCCTCCCCTGCTGACCTTGAATCTCCATTGTGCTGTCATCGAACAGATGACGTGGGTGGGGAGAGAGGTGGCGGATTCAGACACCGGCCACTTCCGGGACTGGCAAGGGCAGAGGAGGTGGGGGAGCTGTCCAACACGGGTTCAGCCAGGATGTGGGATGGAGCGGGAGCGGAGGTGAAAAAGTGGACCCAGCCGTCCCAGCGGGGATTCCAGGTGTGCGATTTGTGGCTCCGGAGGTCCTGTACTTCCCTGTTGGCCTGTGAGAACTGGTGAGCAGTCAGAGCCAACCCCTAAGGGCCTTCGCGTCCCTTTCACTATGGCAACTCCACTTGGAACACTGGCACACGTCAGCAGGTGCGCCTAGAACCTGATCACGTCACAGAGCGCCTAACCCTCCAGGCACCGCCCAGAGGCTTCCCAGCACCCCTGGGGCGCATGTGCAGTCAAGGAGGCATAAGCAGGGCCTGATGGGCTGTGAGCAACAACTGACTACCGCTAAGAGGCGTCACTCCCCCCTCCCGCTAAAGCTGATCCTGTTGGAATGCAAATGCAAATGCACCTCAGCACACTGGGCAAGGCATAGAAACCCAAATCATCCAGCCACCCCCTGGAGGCTTTGCTACACGGCGGGCCGCGCATGCGCAGTCCCTGCAACCTCAGAAGCACACCAGGCTGCTACCTAGCAAGCCAGTGAAGGGCTTCAAGTGGTCTCGGTCAAGTGAGCAGTTGCTTTTTCCAGACTAATAGGACGTCAGTCGCAGGAAAAGGAGCCACAAGGTAGAAAAGGAAGGCCCCAACCCTCCTCCCTCATATACACACCTCCTGCACAGAGAAAAGAAGCAGAGGGATTTGGGGACAGAACAGGGAGACTACAGCTTAGAGGAATGCGGACTGTTGTGCACGAGAGGACTGGGAGAGGCCAGGAGTACAGAGGCTGAGAGCAGAGGGCGAATTGGAGAAGATAACAAGGGCCAGCAAGAGGGGAGGGGGTTCTGAATTCCTCAGAGGAAGGGACGAGATGCGTCGGGAGCTGTGTAGCCTGTGAAGCTCAGATGGAGGAGGAGGAAAATGGGAAGCAGAGGCAGGGACAAAGAGGCAGAGGCCCGGTGGCACGCGTGAGGTTTGATAGGAGTCTGGAGGCAGGAAGGCTAATGCTAGGAGTGGAAGCAGCAGCAAGGCAGGGGCAAGGAGGGCATGAAGAGAGAATCTCAGGGAGTTTGTGGTGAAGCAAATATGAGTGCAGGGGACAAGCCTCAGGAACTCAGCCGCTGATGGAAGTTGGTGGCGAGGAAGGCCAGGATGCTTGCCACGGGACGGGCGCCGTGCCCCCAAGCCCATGTACCAACGAGACGGAAATAGACGCCAGGGCATTCTGGGGCACAGGCCTCTGCCCCTCGCTGCCCACAGTGCCTTGCTTCAGGGTGTAGACCAGAGGGGTAAAGAATGCCTTCTTTGGTTGGCGTACTTCCTGGGGATAATCCCGTGGTCCTGCCGCATTCACATGTCTCCCCTCATTGCATTCCGCCAAGAGTTGTTTGCAATTCAGGTCGCTCAAGCTGCATGGTACAGGGAATGGGAAACAGGTAAGGACAGCAGGGGAAGACACAAGTGCCAATGGGCTGGCCAACATGCAGGGCTGGGCTCCCAACCACGCCCACCACAACAATATCAGGCTTGATTCGATCAAGTCGGACCCTGTGCCATGAAAACCCTTAGCACCTTCCAAGGCACGTAAACTGGGTGTGCTCGCAAGTGCGTGAGTGTGTCCGTGTTTGGTTGTACGAGTGCGTGTGTGTACCTGACACCGTACATGGGTGTACTTCCTAAACATAAGTCTGGATATGTGTAAATAGGCATCTGGATGTGGTTCCAGGAGGTCCCGTCACAGTGTGTTCTGAGTGAGCATGTGGAGGCTGCGGCAAGTGACAGAGAAAGACAGAGATGGAGAGTGGGCTTGCATGTGAGAAATTTTCTGTCCATGTGCGGTGGTAGGAGTGTGTCCGATATGAAGTTGAACAGATGCGATTCAAAGTGTGTGCACGTATACTTGCTTGCTTGAAATTCCCAGGAAACCACTCATTTGGCAAGGCTGCCTTTAGTGCTGTCTGCTTCTCAAGGTCTCCAGACATGAGGTCCGGGGATGCTAAGCAGCCACTGCTGTGGCGATCCGCATGACAGTGATGATGACGCCTACGAATAGCATTGCTGGGAGCCAGGGTGCCTTGGCCAACGCAGGGAAGCGTCAGAATTCCCTTTCCCCTGGTGTCTGAGCATAGCACCCCTGCAGGAGCCTAAAACTTATGGCTGTGAGCCAACGGCCCCCGCATTGCCAGCTCCTGCCTATAGCCATTATGACCCACCGCTACTCGGTAGGAGGAAGGATCTGGCAGAGATGTGGGCCAGAGAGGCCAGGCAAGAGGGCAAACAAGAGTGGAGCGGTCACCTGTGCAGTTAGGGAGAACCCAATACCCCTCCCCTGCTGACCTTGAATCTCCATTGTGCTGTCATCGAACAGATGACGTGGGTGGGGAGAGAGGTGGCGGATTCAGACACCGGCCACTTCCGGGACTGGCAAGGGCAGAGGAGGTGGGGGAGCTGTCCAACACGGGTTCAGCCAGGATGTGGGATGGAGCGGGAGCGGAGGTGAAAAGTGGACCCAGCCCGTCCCAGCGGGGATTCCAGGTGTGCGATTTGTGGCTCCGGAGGTCCTGTACTTCCCTGTTGGCCTGTGAGAACTGGTGAGCAGTCAGAGCAACCCTAAGGGCCTTCGCGTCCCTTTCACTATGGCAACTCCACTTGGAACACTGGCACACGTCAGCAGGTGGCGCCTAGAACCTGATCACGTCACAGAGCGCCTAACCCTCCAGGCACCGCCCAGAGGCTTCCCAGCACCCCCTGGGGCGCATGTGCAGTCAAGGAGGCATAAGCAGGGCCTGATGGGCTGTGAGCAACAACTGACTACCGCTAAGAGGCGTCACTCCCCCCTCCCGCTAAAGCTGATCCTGTTGGAATGCAAATGCAAATGCACCTCAGCACACTGGGCAAGGGCATAGAAACCCAAATCATCCAGCCACCCCCTGGAGGCTTTGCTACACGGCGGGCCGCGCATGCGCAGATCCTGCAACCTCAGAAGCACACCAGGCTGCTACCTAGCAAGCCAGTGAAGGGCTTCAAGTGGTCTCGGTCAAGTGAGCAGTTGCTTTTTCCAGACTAATAGGACGTCAGTCGCAGGAAAAGGAGCCACAAGGTAGAAAAGGAAGGCCCCAACCCTCCTCCCTCATATACACACCTCCTGCACAGAGAAAAGAAGCAGAGGGATTTGGGGACAGATCAGGGAGACTACAGCTTAGAGGAATGCGGACTGTTGTGCACGAGAGGACTGGGAGAGGCCAGGAGTACAGAGGCTGAGAGCAGAGGGCGAATTGGAGAAGATAACAAGGGCCAGGAAGAGGGAGGGGGTTCTGAATTCCTCAGAGGAAGGGACGAGATGCGTCGGGAGCTGTGTAGCCTGTGAAGCTCAGATGGAGGAGGAGGAAAATGGGAAGCAGAGGCAGGGACAAAGAGGCAGAGCCCGGTGGCACGCGTGAGTTGATAGGAGTCTGGAGGCAGGAAGGCTAATGCTAGGAGTGGAAGCAGCAGCAAGGCAGGGGCAAGGAGGGCATGAAGAGAGAATCTCAGGGAGTTTGTGGTGAAGCAAATATGAGTGCAGGGGACAAGCCTCAGGAACTCAGCCGCTGATGGAAGTTGGTGGCGAGGAAGGCCAGGATGCTTGCCACGGGACGGGCGCCGTGCCCCCAAGCCCATGTACCAACGAGACGAAATAGAGCCAGGGCATTCTGGGGCACAGGCCTCTGCCCCTCGCTGCCCACAGTGCCTTGCTTCAGGGTGTAGACCAGAGGGGTAAAGAATGCCTTCTTTGGTTGGCGTACTTCCTGGGGATAATCCCGTGGTCCTGCCGCATTCACATGTCTCCCCTCATTGCATTCCGCCAAGAGTTGTTTGCAATTCAGGTCGCTCAAGCTGCATGGTACAGGGAATGGGAAACAGGTAAGGACAGCAGGGGAAGACACAAGTGCCAATGGGCTGGCCAACATGCAGGGCTGGGCTCCCAACCACGCCCACCACAACAATATCAGGCTTGATTCGATCAAGTCGGACCCTGTGCCATGAAAACCCTTAGCACCTTCCAAGGCACGGTAAACTGGGTGTGCTCGCAAGTGCGTGAGTGTGTCCGTGTTTGGTTGTACGAGTGCGTGTGTGTTCCTGACACCGTACATGGGTGTACTTTCCTAAACATAAGTCTGGATATGTGTAAATAGGCATCTGGATGTGGTTCCAGGAGGTCCCGTCACAGTGTGTTCTGAGTGAGCATGTGGAGGCTGCGGCGAGTGACAGAGAAAGACAGAGATGGAGAGTGGGCTTGCATGTGAGAAATTTTCTGTCCATGTGCGGTGGTAGGAGTGTGTCCGATATGAAGTTGAACAGATGCGATTCAAAGTGTGTGCACGTAATACTTGCTTGCTTGAAATTCCCAGGAAACCACTCATTTGGCAAGGCTGCCTTTAGTGCTGTCTGCTTCTCCCAAGGTCTCCAGACATGAGTCCGGGGATGCTAAGCAGCCACTGCTGTTGGCGATCCGCATGAGAGTGATGATGACGCCTACGAATAGCATTGCTGGGAGCCAGGGTGCCTTGGCAACGCAGGGAAGCGTCAGAATTCCCTTTCCCTGGTGTCTGAGCATAGCACCCTGCAGAGCCTAAAACTTATGGCTGTGAGCCAACGGCCCCCGCATTGCCAGCTCCTGCCTATAGCCATTATGACCCACCGCTACTCGGTAGGAGGAAGGATCTGGCAGAGATGTGGGCCAGAGAGGCCAGGCAAGAGGGCAAACAAGAGTGGAGCGGTCACCTGTGCGGTTAGGAGAACCCAATAACCCCTCCCCTGCTGACCTTGAATCTCCATTGTGCTGTCATCGAACAGATGACGTGGATGGGGAGAGAGGTGGCGGATTCAGACACCGGCCACTTCCCAGGACTGGCAAGGGCAGAGGAGGTGGGGGAGCTGTCCAACACGGGTTCAGCCAGGATGTGGGATGGAGCGCGAGCGGAGGTGAAAAGTGGACCCAGCCCGTCCCAGCGGGGATTCCAGGTGTGCGATTGGTGGCTCCGGAGGTCCTGTACTTCCCTATTGGCCTTTGAGAACTGGTGAGCAGTCAGAGCCAACCCCTCCGGGGCCTTCGCGTCCCCTTTCGCGATGGCAACTCCACTTGGAACACTGGCACACGTCAGCAGGTGGCGCCTAGAACCTGATCACGTCACAGAGCGCCTAACCCTCCAGGCACCGCCCAGAGGCTTCCCCAGCACCCCTGGGGCGCATGTGCAGTCAAGGAGGCATAAGCAGGGCCTGATGGGCTGTGAGCAACAACTGACTACCGATAAGAGGCGTCACTCCCCCTCCCGCTAAAGCTGATCCTGTTGGAATGCAAATGCAAATGCACCTCAGCACACTGGGCAAGGCATAGAAACCCAAATCATCCAGCCACCTCCTGGAGGCTTTGCTACACGGCGGGGCCGCGCATGCGCAGTCCTGCAACCTCAGAAGCACACCAGGCTGCTACCTAGCAAGCCAGTGAAGGGCTTCAAGTGGTCTCGGTCAAGTGAGCAGTTGCTTTTTTCCAGACTAATAGGACGTCAGTCGCAGGAAAAGGAGCCACAAGGTAGAAAAGGAAGGCCCCAACCCTCCTCCCTCATATACACACCTCCTGCACAGAGAAAAGAAGCAGAGGGGATTTGGGGACAGAACAGGGAGACTACAGCTTAGAGGAATGCGGACTGTTGTGCACGAGAGGACTGGAGAGGCCAGGAGTACAGAGGCTGAGAGCAGAGGGCGAATTGGAGAAGATAACAAGGGCCAGCAAGAGGGAGGGGGTTCTGAAATTCCTCAGAGGAAGGGACGAGATGCGTCGGGAGCTGTGTAGCCTGTGAAGCTCAGATGGAGGAGGAGGAAAATGGGAAGCAGAGGCAGGGACAAAGAGGCAGAGGCCCGGTGGCACGCGTGAGTTGATAGGAGTCTGGAGGCAGGAAGGCTAATGCTAGGAGTGGAAGCAGCAGCAAGGCAGGGGCAAGGAGGGCATGAAGAGAGAATCTCAGGGAGTTTGTGGTGAAGCAAATATGAGTGCAGGGGACAAGCCTCAGGAACTCAGCCGCTGATGGAAGTTGGTGGCGAGGAAGGCCAGGATGCTTGCCACGGGGACGGGCGCCGTGCCCCCAAGCCCATGTACCAACGAGACGGAAATAGAGCCAGGGCATTCTGGGGCACAGGCCTCTGCCCCTCGCTGCCCACAGTGCCTTGCTTCAGGGTGTAGACCAGAGGGGGTAAAGAATGCCTTCTTTGGTTGGCGTACTTCCTGGGGATAATCCGTGGTCCTGCCGCATTCACATGTCTTCCCTCATTGCATTCCGCCAAGAGTTGTTTGCAATTCAGGTCGCTCAAGCTGCATGGTACAGGGAATGGGAAACAGGTAAGGACAGCAGGGGAAGACACAAGTGCCAATGGGCTGGCCAACATGCAGGGCTGGGCTCCCAACCACGCCCACCACAACAATATCAGGCTTGATTCGATCAAGTCGGACCCTGTGCCATGAAAACCCTTAGCACCTTCCAAGGCACGGTAAACTGGGTGTGCTCGCAAGTGCGTGAGTGTGTCCGTGTTTGGTTGTACGAGTGCGTGTGTGTTCCTGACACCGTACATGGGTGTACTTCCTAAACATAAGTCTGGATATGTGTAAATAGGCATCTGGATGTGGTTCCAGGAGGTCCCGTCACAGTGTGTTCTGAGTGAGCATGTGGAGGCTGCGGCAAGTGACAGAGAAAGACAGAGATGGAGAGTGGGCTTGCATGTGAGAAATTTTCTGTCCATGTGCGGTGGTAGGAGTGTGTCCGATATGAAGTTGAACAGATGCAATTCAAAGTGTGTGCACGTATACTTGCTTGCTTGAAATTCCAGGAAACCACTCATTTGGCAGGCTGCCTTTAGTGCTGTCTGCTTCTCCAAGGTCTCCAGACATGAGTCCGGGGATGCTAAGCAGCCACTGCTGTTGGCGATCCGCATGACAGTGATGATGACGCCTACGAATAGCATTGCTGGGAGCCAGGGTGCCTTGGCCAACGCAGGGAAGCGTCATAATTTCCCCTTTCCCTGGTGTCTGAGCATAGCACCCTGCAGGAGCCTAAAACTTATGGCTGTGAGCCAACGGCCCCCGCATTGCCAGCTCCTGCCTATAGCCATTATGACCCACCGCTACTCGGTAGGAGGAAGGATCTGGCAGAGATGTGGGCCAGAGAGGCCAGGCAAGAGGGCAAACAAGAGTGGAGCGGTCACCTGTGCAGTTAGGAGAACCCAATAAACCCCCTCCCCTGCTGACCTTGAATCTCCATTGTGCTGTCATCGAACAGATGACGTGGGTGGGGAGAGAGGTGGCGGATTCAGACCACCGGCCACTTCCGGGACTGGCAAGGGCAGAGGAGGTGGGGGAGCTGTCCAACACGGGTTCAGCCAGGATGTGGGATGGAGCGGGAGCGGAGGTGAAAAGTGGACCCAGCCCGTCCAGCGGGGATTCCAGGTGTGCGATTTGTGGCTCCGGAGGTCCTGTACTTCCTGTTGGCCTGTGAGAACTGGTGAGCAGTCAGAGCCAACCCCTAAGGGCCTTCGCGTCCCTTTCACTATGGCAACTCCACTTGGAACACTGGCACACGTCAGCAGGTGGCGCCTAGAACCTGATCACGTCACAGAGCGCCTAACCCTCCAGGCACCGCCCAGAGGCTTCCCAGCACCCCTGGGGCGCATGTGCAGTCAAGGAGGCATAAGCAGGGCCTGATGGGCTGTGAGCAACAACTGACTACCGCTAAGAGGCGTCACTCCCCCCTCCCGCTAAAGCTGATCCTGTTGGAATGCAAATGCAAATGCACCTCAGCACACTGGGCAAGGCATAGAAACCCAAATCATCCAGCCACCCCCTGGAGGCTTTGCTACACGGCGGGCCGCGCATGCGCAGCTCCTGCAACCTCAGAAGCACACCAGGCTGCTACCTAGCAAGCCAGTGAAGGGCTTCAAGTGGTCTCGGTCAAGTGAGCAGTTGCTTTTTCCAGACTAATAGGACGTCAGTCGCAGGAAAAGGAGCCACAAGGTAGAAAAGGAAGGCCCCAACCCTCCTCCCTCATATACACACCTCCTGCACAGAGAAAAGAAGCAGAGGATTTGGGGACAGAACAGGGAGACTACAGCTTAGAGGAATGCGGACTGTTGTGCACGAGAGGACTGGGAGAGGCCAGGAGTACAGAGGCTGAGAGCAGAGGGCGAATTGGAGAAGATAACAAGGGCCAGCAAGAGGGAGGGGGTTCTGAATTCCTCAGAGGAAGGGACGAGATGCGTCGGGAGCTGTGTAGCCTGTGAAGCTCAGATGGAGGAGGAGGAAATGGGAAGCAGAGGCAGGGACAAAGAGGCAGAGGCCCGGTGGCACGCGTGAGTTGATAGGAGTCTGGAGGCAGGAAGGCTAATGCTAGGAGTGGAAGCAGCAGCAAGGCAGGGGCAAGGAGGGCATGAAGAGAGAATCTCAGGGAGTTTGTGGTGAAGCAAATATGAGTGCAGGGGACAAGCCTCAGGAACTCAGCCGCTGATGGAAGTTGGTGGCGAGGAAGGCCAGGATGCTTGCCACGGGACGGGCGCCGTGCCCCCAAGCCCATGTACCAACGAGACGGAAATAGAGCCAGGGCATTCTGGGGCACAGGCCTCTGCCCCCTCGCTGCCCACAGTGCCTTGCTTCAGGGTGTAGACCAGAGGGGTAAAGAATGCCTTCTTTGGTTGGCGTACTTCCTGGGGATAATCCCGTGGTCCTGCCGCATTCACATGTCTCCCCTCATTGCATTCCGCCAAGAGTTGTTTGCAATTCAGGTCGCTCAAGCTGCATGGTACAGGGGAATGGGAAACAGTAAGGACAGCAGGGGAAGACACAAGTGCCAATGGGCTGGCCAACATGCAGGCTGGGCTCCCAACCACGCCCACCACAACAATATCAGGCTGATTCGATCAAGTCGGACCCTGTGCCATGAAAACCCTTAGCACCTTCCAAGGCACGGTAAACTGGGTGTGCTCGCAAGTGCGTGAGTGTGTCCGTGTTTGGTTGTACGAGTGCGTGTGTGTTCCTGACACCGTACATGGGTGTACTTCCTAAACATAAGTCTGGATATGTGTAAATAGGCATCTGGATGTGGTTCCAGGAGGTCCCGTCACAGTGTGTTCTGAGTGAGCATGTGGAGGGCTGCGGCAAGTGACAGAGAAAGACAGAGATGGAGAGTGGGCTTGCATGTGAGAAATTTTCTGTCCAAGTGCGGTGGTAGGAGTGTGTCCGATATGAAGTTGAACAGATGCGATTCAAAGTGTGTGCACGTATACTTGCTTGCTTGAAATTCCCAGGAAACCACTCATTTGGCAAGGCTGCCTTTAGTGCTGTCTGCTTCTCCAAGGTCTCCAGACATGAGTCCGGGGATGCTAAGCAGCCACTGCTGTTGGCGATCCGCATGACAGTGATGATGACGCCTACGAATAGCATTGCTGGGAGCCAGGTGGCCTTGGCCAACGCAGGGAAGCGTCAGAATTCCCTTTCCCTGGTGTCTGAGCATAGCACCCCCTGCAGGAGCCTAAAACTTATGGCTGTGAGCCAACGGCCCCCGCATTGCCAGCTCCTGCCTATAGCCATTATGACCACCGCTACTCGGTAGGAGGAAGGATCTGGCAGAGATGTGGGCCAGAGAGGCCAGGCAAGAGGGCAAACAAGAGTGGAGCGGTCACCTGTGCAGTTAGGAGTACCAATAACCCCTCCCCTGCTGACCTTGAATCTCCATTGTGCTGTCATCGAACAGATGACGTGGGTGGGGAGAGAGGTGGCGGATTCAGACACCGGCCACTTCCGGGACTGGCAAGGGCAGAGGAGGTGGGGGAGCTGTCCAACACGGGTTCAGCCAGGATGTGGGATGGAGCGGGAGCGGAGGTGAAAAGTGGACCCAGCCCGTCCCAGCGGGGATTCCAGGTGTGCGATTTGTGGCTCCGGAGGTCCTGTACTTCCCTGTTGGCCTGTGAGAACTGGTGAGCAGTCAGAGCCAACCCCTAAGGGCCTTCGCGTCCCCTTTCACTATGGCAACTCCACTTGGAACACTGGCACACGTCAGCAGGTGGCGCCTAGAACCTGATCACGTCACAGAGCGCCTAACCCTCCAGGCACCGCCCAGAGGCTTCCAGCACCCCTGGGGCGCATGTGCAGTCAAGGAGGCATAAGCAGGGCCTGATGGGCTGTGAGCAACAACTGACTACCGCTAAGAGGCGTCACTCCCCCTCCCGCTAAAGCTGATCCTGTTGGAATGCAAATGCAAATGCACCTCAGCACACTGGCAAGGCATAGAAACCCAAATCATCCAGCACCCCCTGGAGGCTTTGCTACACGGCGGGCCGCGCATGCGCAGTCCTGCAACCTCAGAAGCACACCAGGCTGCTACCTAGCAAGCCAGTGAAGGGCTTCAAGTGGTCTCGGTCAAGTGAGCAGTTGCTTTTTCCAGACTAATAGGACGTCAGTCGCAGGAAAAGGAGCCACAAGGTAGAAAAGGAAGGCCCCAACCCTCCTCCCTCATATACACACCTCCTGCACAGAGAAAAGAAGCAGAGGGATTTGGGGACAGAACAGGGAGACTACAGCTTAGAGGAATGCGGACTGTTGTGCACGAGAGGACTGGGAGAGGCCAGGAGTACAGAGGCTGAGAGCAGAGGGCGAATTGGAGAAGATAACAAGGGCCAGCAAGAGGGAGGGGGTTCTGAATTCCTCAGAGGAAGGGACGAGATGCGTCGGGAGCTGTGTAGCCTGTGAAGCTCAGATGGAGGAGGAGGAAAATGGGAAGCAGAGGCAGGGACAAAGAGGCAGAGGCCCGGTGGCACGCGTGAGTTGATAGGAGTCTGGAGGCAGGAAGGCTAATGCTAGGAGTGGAAGCAGCAGCAAGGCAGGGGCAAGGAGGGCATGAAGAGAGAATCTCAGGGAGTTTGTGGTGAAGCAAATATGAGTGCAGGGGACAAGCCTCAGGAACTCAGCCGCTGATGAAGTTGGTGGCGAGAAGGCCAGGATGCTTGCCACGGGACGGGCGCCGTGCCCCCAAGCCCATGTACCAACGAGACGGAAATAGAGCCAGGGCATTCTGGGGCACAGGCCTCTGCCCCTCGCTGCCCACAGTGCCTTGCTTCAGGGTGTAGACCAGAGGGGTAAAGAATGCCTTCTTTGGTTGGCGTACTTCCTGGGGATAATCCCGTGGTCCTGCCGCATTCACATGTCTCCCCTCATTGCATTCCGCCAAGAGTTGTTTGCAATTCAGGTCGCTCAAGCTGCATGGTACAGGGAATGGGAAACAGGTAAGGACAGCAGGGGAAGACACAAGTGCCAATGGGCTGGCCAACATGCAGGGCTGGGCTCCCAACCACGCCCACCACAACAATATCAGGCTTGATTCGATCAAGTCGGACCTGTGCCATGAAAACCCTTAGCACCTTCCAAGGCACGGTAAACTGGGTGTGCTCGCAAGTGCGTGAGTGTGTCCCGTGTTTGGTTGTACGAGTGCGTGTGTGTTCCTGACACCGTACATGGGTGTACTTCCTAAACATAAGTCTGGATATGTGTAAATAGGCATCTGGATGTGGTTCCAGGAGGTCCCGTTCACAGTGTGTTCTGAGTGAGCATGTGGAGGCTGCGGCAAGTGACAGAGAAAGACAGAGATGGAGAGTGGGCTTGCATGTGAGAAATTTTCTGTCCATGTGCGGTGGTAGGAGTGTGTCCGATATGAAGTTGAACAGATGCGATTCAAAGTGTGTGCACGTATACTTGCTTGCTTGAAATTCCCAGGAAACCACTCATTTGGCAAGGCTGCCTTTAGTGCTGTCTGCTTCTCCAAGGTCTCCAGACATGAGTCCGGGGATGCTAAGCAGCCACTGCTGTTGGCGATCCGCATGACAGTGATGATGACGCCTACGAATAGCATTGCTGGGAGCCAGGGTGCCTTGGCCAACGCAGGGAAGCGTCAGAATTCCCTTTCCCTGGTGTCTGAGCATAGCACCCTGCAGGAGCCTAAAAACTTATGGCTGTGAGCCAACGGCCCCCGCATTGCCAGCTCCTGCCTATAGCCATTATGAACCCACCGCTACTCGGTAGGAGGAAGGATCTGGCAGAGATGTGGGCCAGAGAGGCCAGGCAAGAGGGCAAACAAGAGTGGAGCGGTCACCTGTGCAGTTAGGAGAACCCAATAACCCCTCCCCTGCTGACCTTGAATCTCCATTGTGCTGTCATCGAACAGATGACGTGGGTGGGGGAGAGAGGTGGCGGATTCAGACACCGGCCACTTCCGGGACTGGCAAGGGCAGAGGAGGTGGGGGAGCTGTCCAACACGGGTTCAGCCAGGATGTGGGATGGAGCGGGAGCGGAGGTGAAAAGTGGACCCAGCCCGTCCCAGCGGGGGATTCCAGGTGTGCGATTTGTGGCTCCGGAGGTCCTGTACTTCCCTGTTGGCCTGTGAGAACTGGTGAGCAGTCAGAGCCAACCCCTAAGGGCCTTCGCGTCCCTTTCACTATGGCAACTCCACTTGGAACACTGGCACACGTCAGCAGGTGGCGCCTAGAACCTGATCACGTCACAGAGCGCCTAACCCTCCAGGCACCGCCCAGAGGCTTCCCAGCACCCTGGGGCGCATGTGCAGTCAAGGAGCATAAGCAGGGCCTGATGGGCTGTGAGGCAACAACTGACTACCGCTAAGAGGCGTCACTCCCCCTCCCGCTAAAGCTGATCCTGTTGGAATGCAAATGCAAATGCACCTCAGCACACTGGGCAAGGCATAGAAACCCAAATCATCCAGCCACCCCCTGGAGGCTTTGCTACACGGCGGGCCGCGCATGCGCAGCTCCTGCAACCTCAGAAGCACACCAGGCTGCTACCTAGCAAGCCAGTGAAGGGCTTCAAGTGGTCTCGGTCAAGTGAGCAGTTGCTTTTTTCCAGACTAATAGGACGTCAGTCGCAGGAAAAGGAGCCACAAGGTAGAAAAGGAAGGCCCCCAACCCTCCTCCCTCATATACACACCTCCTGCACAGAGAAAAGAAGCAGAGGGATTTGGGGACAGAACAGGGAGACTACAGCTTAGAGGAATGCGGACTGTTGTGCACGAGAGGACTGGAGAGGCCAGGAGTACAGAGGCTGAGAGCAGAGGGCGAATTGGAGAAGATAACAAGGGCCAGCAAGAGGGAGGGGGTCTGAATTCCTCAGAGGAAGGGACGAGATGCGTCGGGAGCTGTGTAGCCTGTGAAGCTCAGATGGAGGAGGAGGAAAATGGGAAGCAGAGGCAGGGACAAAGAGGCAGAGGCCCGGTGGCACGCGTGAGTTGATAGGAGTCTGGAGGCAGGAAGGCTAATGCTAGGAGTGGAAGCAGCAGCAAGGCAGGGGCAAGGAGGGCATGAAGAGAGAATCTCAGGGAGTTTGTGGTGAAGCAAATATGAGTGCAGGGGACAAGCCTCAGGAACTCAGCCGCTGATGGAAGTTGGTGGCGAGGAAGGCCAGGATGCTTGCCACGGGGACGGGGCGCCGTGCCCCCAAGCCATGTACCAACGAGACGGAAATAGAGCCAGGGCATTCTGGGGCACAGGCCTCTGCCCCTCGCTGCCCACAGTGCCTTGCTTCAGGGTGTAGACCAGAGGGGTAAAGAATGCCTTCTTTGGTTGGCGTACTTCCTGGGGATAATCCCGTGGTCCTGCCGCATTCACATGTCTTCCCTCATTGCATTCCGCCAAGAGTTGTTTGCAATTCAGGTCGCTCAAGCTGCATGGTACAGGGAATGGGAACAGGTAAGGACAGCAGGGGAAGACACAAGTGCCAATGGCTGGCCAACATGCAGGGCTGGGCTCCCAACCACGCCCACCACAACAATATCAGGCTTGATTCGATCAAGTCGGACCCTGTGCCATGAAAACCCTTAGCACCTTCCAAGGCACGGTAAACTGGGTGTGCTCGCAAGTGCGTGAGTGTGTCCGTGTTTGGTTGTACGAGTGCGTGTGTGTTCCTGACACCGTACATGGGTGTACTTCCTAAACATAAGTCTGGATATGTGTAAATAGGCATCTGGATGTGGTTCCAGGAGGTCCGTCACAGTGTGTTCTGAGTGAGCATGTGGAGGCTGCGGCAAGTGACAGAGAAAGACAGAGATGGGAGAGTGGGCTTGCATGTGAGAAATTTTCTGTCCATGTGCGGTGGTAGGAGTGTGTCCGATATGAAGTTGAACAGATGCAATTCAAAGTGTGTGCACGTATACTTGCTTGCTTGAAATTCCCAGGAAACCACTCATTTGGCAAGGCTGCCTTTAGTGCTGTCTGCTTCTCCAAGGTCTCCAGACATGAGTCCGGGGATGCTAAGCAGCCACTGCTGTTGGCGATCCGCATGACAGTGATGATGACGCCTACGAATAGCATTGCTGGGAGCCAGGGTGCCTTGGCCAACGCAGGGGAAGCGTCATAATTCCCTTTCCCTGGTGTCTGAGCATAGCACCCTGCAGGAGCCTAAAACTTATGGCTGTGAGCCAACGGCCCCCGCATTGCCAGCTCCTGCCTATAGCCATTATGACCCACCGCTACTCGGTAGGAGGAAGGATCTGGCAGAGATGTGGGCCAGAGAGGCCAGGCAAGAGGGCAAACAAGAGTGGGAGCGGTCACCTGTGCAGTTAGGAGAACCCAATAACCCCTCCCCTGCTGACCTTGAATCTCCATTGTGCTGTCATCGAACAGATGACGTGGGTGGGGAGAGAGGTGGCGGATTCAGACACCGCCACTTCCGGGACTGGCAAGGGCAGAGGAGGTGGGGGAGCTGTCCAACACGGGTTCAGCCAGGATGTGGGATGGAGCGGGAGCGGAGGTGAAAAGTGGACCCAGCCCGTCCCAGCGGGGATTCCAGGTGTGCGATTTGTGGCTCCGGAGGTCCTGTACTTCCCTGTTGGCCTGTGAGAACTGGTGAGCAGTCAGAGCCAACCCCTAAGGGCCTTCGCGTCCCTTTCACTATGGCAACTCCACTTGGAACACTGGCACACGTCAGCAGGTGGCGCCTAGAACCTGATCACGTCACAGAGCGCCTAACCCTCCAGGCACCGCCCAGAGGCTTCCCAGCACCCCTGGGGCGCATGTGCAGTCAAGGAGGCATAAGCAGGCCTGATGGGCTGTGAGCAACAACTGACTACCGCTAAGAGGCGTCACTCCCCCCCTCCCGCTAAAGCTGATCCTGTTGGAATGCAAATGCAAATGCACCTCAGCACACTGGGCAAGGCATAGAAACCCAAATCATCCAGCCACCCCCTGGAGGCTTTGCTACACGGCGGGCCGCGCATGCGCAGTCCTGCAACCTCAGAAGCACACCAGGCTGCTACCTAGCAAGCCAGTGAAGGGCTTCAAGTGGTCTCGGTCAAGTGAGCAGTTGCTTTTTCCAGACTAATAGGACGTCAGTCGCAGGGAAAAGGAGCCACAAGGTAGAAAAGGAAGGCCCCAACCCTCCTCCCTCATATACACACCTCCTGCACAGAGAAAAGAAGCAGAGGGATTTGGGGACAGAACAGGGAGACTACAGCTTAGAGAATGCGGACTGTTGTGCACGAGAGGACTGGGAGAGGCCAGGAGTACAGAGGCTGAGAGCAGAGGGCGAATTGGAGAAGATAACAAGGGCCAGCAAGAGGGAGGGGGTTCTGAATTCCTCAGAGGAAGGGACGAGATGCGTCGGGAGCTGTGTAGCCTGTGAAGCTCAGATGGAGGAGGAGGAAAATGGGAAGCAGAGGCAGGACAAAGAGGCAGAGGCCCGGTGGGCACGCGTGAGTTGATAGGAGTCTGGAGGCAGGAAAGGCTAATGCTAGGAGTGGAAGCAGCAGCAAGGCAGGGGCAAGGAGGGCATGAAGAGAGAATCTCAGGGAGTTTGTGGTGAAGCAAATATGAGTGCAGGGGACAAGCCTCAGGAACTCAGCCGCTGATGGAAGTTGGTGGCGAGGAAGGCCAGGATGCTTGCCACGGGACGGGCGCCGTGCCCCCAAGCCCATGTACCAACGAGACGGAAATAGAGCCAGGGCATTCTGGGGCACAGGCCTCTGCCCCTCGCTGCCCACAGTGCCTTGCTTCAGGGTGTAGACCAGAGGGGTAAAGAATGCCTTCTTTGGTTGGCGTACTTCCTGGGGATAATCCCGTGGTCCTGCCGCATTCACATGTCCTCCCCTCATTGCATTCCGCCAAGAGTTGTTTGCAATTCAGGTCGCTCAAGCTGCATGGTACAGGGAATGGGAAACAGGTAAGGACAGCAGGGGAAGACACAAGTGCCAATGGGCTGGCCAACATGCAGGGCTGGGCTCCCAACCACGCCCACCACAACAATATCAGGCTTGATTCGATCAAGTCGGAACCCTGTGCCATGAAAAACCCTTAGCACCTTCCAAGGCACGGTAAACTGGGTGTGCTCGCAAGTGCGTGAGTGTGTCCGTGTTTGGTTGTACGAGTGCGTGTGTGTTCCTGACACCGTACATGGGTGTACTTCCTAAACATAAGTCTGGATATGTGTAAATAGGCATCTGGATGTGGTTCCAGGAGGTCCCGTCACAGTGTGTTCTGAGTGAGCATGTGGAGGCTGCGGCAAGTGACAGAGAAAGGACAGAGATGGAGAGTGGGCTTGCATGTGAGAAATTTTCTGTCCAAGTGCGGTGGTAGGAGTGTGTCCGATATGAAGTTGAACAGATGCGATTCAAAGTGTGTGCACGTATACTTGCTTGCTTGAAATTCCCAGGAAACCACTCATTTGGCAAGGCTGCCTTTAGTGCTGTCTGCTTCTCCAAGGTCTCCAGACATGAGTCCGGGGATGCTAAGCAGCCACTGCTGTTGGCGATCCGCATGACAGTGATGATGACGCCTACGAATAGCATTGCTGGGAGCCAGGGTGCCTTGGCCAACGCAGGGAAGCGTCAGAATTCCCTTTCCCTGGTTCTGAGCATAGCACCCTGCAGGAGCCTAAAACTTATGGCTGTGAGCCAACGGCCCCCGCATTGCCAGCTCCTGCCTATAGCCATTATGACCCACCGCTACTCGGTAGGAGGAAGGATCTGGCAGAGATGTGGGCCAGAGAGGCCAGGCAAGAGGGCAAACAAGAGTGGAGCGGTCACCTGTGCAGTTAGGAGAACCCAATAACCCCTCCCCTGCTGACCTTGAATCTCCATTGTGCTGTCATCGAACAGATGACGTGGGTGGGGAGAGAGGTGGCGGATTCAGACACCGGCCACTTCCGGGACTGGCAGGGCAGAGGAGGTGGGGGAGGCTGTCCAACACCGGGTTCAGCAGGATGTGGGATGGAGCGGGAGCGGAGGTGAAAAGTGGACCCAGCCCGTCCCAGCGGGGATTCCAGGTGTGCGATTTGTGGCTCCGGAGGTCCCTGTACTTCCCTGTTGGCCTGTGAGAACTGGTGAGCAGTCAGAGCCAACCCCTAAGGGGCCTTCGCGTCCCCTTTCACTATGGCAACTCCACTTGGAACACTGGCACACGTCAGCAGGTGGCGCCTAGAACCTGATCACGTCACAGAGCGCCTAACCCTCCAGGCACCGCCCAGAGGCTTCCCAGCACCCCTGGGGCGCATGTGCAGTCAAGGAGGCATAAGCAGGGCCTGATGGGCTGTGAGCAACAACTGACTAACGCTAAGAGGCGTCACTCCCCCTCCCGCTAAAGCTGATCCTGTTGGAATGCAAATGCAAATGCACCTCAGCACACTGGGCAAGGCATAGAAACCCAAATCATCCCAGCACCCCCTGGAGCTTTGCTACACGGCGGGCCGCGCATGCGCAGTCCCTGCAACCTCAGAAGCACACCAGGCTGCTACCTAGCAAGCCAGTGAAGGGCTTCAAGTGGTCTCGGTCAAGTGAGCAGTTGCTTTTTCCAGACTAATAGGACGTCAGTCGCAGGAAAAGGAGCCACAAGGTAGAAAAGGAAGGCCCCAACCCTCCTCCCTCATATACACACCTCCTGCACAGAGAAAAGAAGCAGAGGGGATTTGGGGACAGAACAGGGAGACTACAGCTTAGAGGAATGCGGACTGTTGTGCACGAGAGGACTGGGAGAGGCCAGGAGTACAGAGGCTGAGAGCAGAGGGCGAATTGGAGAAGATAACAAGGGCCAGCAAGAGGGAGGGGGTTCTGAATTCCTCAGAGGAAGGGACGAGATGCGTCGGGAGCTGTGTAGCCTGTGAAGCTCAGATGGAGGAGGAGGAAAATGGGAAGCAGAGGCAGGGACAAAGAGGCAGAGCCCGGTGGCACGCGTGAGTTGATAGGAGTCTGGAGGCAGGAAGGCTAATGCTAGGAGTGGAAGCAGCAGCAAGGCAGGGGCAAGGAGGGCATGAAGAGAGAATCTCAGGGAGTTTGTGGTGAAGCAAATATGAGTGCAGGGGACAAGCCTCAGGAACTCAGCCGCTGATGGAAGTTGGTGGCGAGGAAGGCCCAGGATGCTTGCCACGGGACGGGCGCCGTGCCCCCAAGCCCATGTACCAACGAGACGGAAATAGAGCCAGGGCATTCTGGGGCACAGGCCTCTGCCCCTCGCTGCCCACAGTGCCTTGCTTCAGGGTGTAGACCAGAGGGGTAAAGAATGCCTTCTTGGTTGGCGTACTTCCTGGGGATAATCCCGTGGTCCTGCCGCATTCACATGTCTCCCCTCATTGCATTCCGCCAAGATTGTTTGCAATTCAGGTCGCTCAAGCTGCATGGTACAGGGAATGGGAAACAGGTAAGGGACAGCAGGGGAAGACACAAGTGCCAATGGGCTGGCCAACATGGCAGGGCTGGGCTCCCAACCACGCCCACCCACAACAATATCAGGCTTGATTCGATCAAGTCGGACCCTGTGCCATGAAAACCCTTAGCACCTTCCAAGGCACGGTAAACTGGGTGTGCTCGCAAGTGCGTGAGTGTGTCCGTGTTTGGTTGTACGAGTGCGTGTGTGTTCCTGACACCGTACATGGGTGTACTTCCTAAACATAAGTCTGGATATGTGTAAATAGGCATCTGGATGTGGTTCCAGGAGGTCCCGTCACAGTGTGTTCTGAGTGAGCATGTGGAGGCTGCGGCAAGTGACAGAGAAAGACAGAGATGGAGAGTGGGCTTGCATGTGAGAAATTTTCTGTCCAAGTGCGGTGGTAGGAGGTGTGTCCGATATGAAGTTGAACAGATGCGATTCAAAGTGTGTGCACGTATACTTGCTTGCTTGAAATTCCCAGGAAACCACTCATTTGGCAAGGCTGCCTTTAGTGCTGTCCTGCTTCTCCAAGGTCTCCAGACATGAGTCCGGGGATGCTAAGCAGCCACTGCTGTTGGCGATCCGCATGACAGTGATGATGACGCCTACGAATAGCATTGCTGGGAGCCAGGGTGCCTTGGCCAACGCAGGGAAGCGTCAGAATTCCCTTTCCCTGGTGTCTGAGCATAGCACCCTGCAGGAGCCTAAAACTTATGGCTGTGAGCCAACGGCCCCCCGCATTGCCAGCTCCTGCCTATAGCCATTATGACCCACCGCTACTCGGTAGGAGGAAGGATCTGGCAGAGATGTGGGCCAGAGAGGCCAGGCAAGAGGGCAAACAAGAGTGGAGCGGTCACCTGTGCAGTTAGGAGAACCCAATAACCCCTCCCCAGCTGACCTTGAATCTCCATTGTGCTGTCATCGAACAGATGACGTGGGTGGGGAGAGAGGTGGCGGATTCAGACACCGGCCACTTCCGGGACTGGCAAGGGCCGAGGAGGTGGGGGAGCTGTCCAACACGGGTTCAGCCAGGATGTGGGATGGAGCGGGAGCGGAGGTGAAAAGTGGACCCAGGCCCGTCCCAGCGGGGATTCCAGGTGTGCGATTTGTGGCTCCGGAGGTCCTGTACTTCCCAGTTGGCCTGTGAGAACTGGTGAGCAGTCAGAGCCAACCCCTAAGGGCCTTCGCGTCCCTTTCACTATGGCAACTCCACTTGGAACACTGGCACACGTCAGCAGGTGGCGCCTAGAACCTGATCACGTCACAGAGCGCCTAACCCTCCAGGCACCGCCCAGAGGCTTCCCAGCACCCCTGGGGCGCATGTGCAGTCAAGGAGGCATAAGCAGGGCCTGATGGGCTGTGAGCAACAACTGACTACCGCTAAGAGGCGTCACTCCCCCTCCCGCTAAAGCTGATCCTGTTGGAATGCAAATGCAAATGCACCTCAGCACACTGGGCAAGGCATAGAAACCCAAATCATCCAGCCACCCCCTGGAGGCTTTGCTACACGGCGGGCCGCGCCATGCGCAGTCCTGCAACCTCAGAAGCACACCAGGCTGCTACCTAGCAAGCCAGTGAAGGGCTTCAAGTGGTCTCGGTCAAGTGAGCAGTTGCTTTTTCCAGACTAATAGGACGTCAGTCGCAGGAAAAGGAGCCACAAGGTAGAAAAGGAAGGCCCCAACCCTCCTCCCTCATATACACACCTCCTGCACAGAGAAAAGAAGCAGAGGGATTTGGGGACAGAACAGGGAGACTACAGCTTAGAGGAATGCGGACTGTTGTGCACGAGAGGACTGGGAGAGGCCAGGAGTACAGAGGCTGAGAGCAGAGGGCGAATTGGAGAAGATAACAAGGGCCAGCAAGAGGGAGGGGGTTCTGAATTCCTCAGAGGAAGGGACGAGATGCGTCGGGAGCTGTGTAGCCTGTGAAGCTCAGATGGAGGAGGAGGAAAATGGGAAGCAGAGGCAGGGACAAAGAGGCAGAGGCCCGGTGGCACGCGTGAGTTGATAGGAGTCTGGAGGCAGGAAGGCTAATGCTAGGAGTGGAAGCAGCAGCAAGGCAGGGGCAAGGAGGGCATGAAGAGAGAATCTCAGGGAGTTTGTGGTGAAGCAAATATGAGTGCAGGGGACAAGCCTCAGGAACTCAGCCGCTGATGGAAGTTGGTGGCGAGGAAGGCCAGGATGCTTGCCACGGGACGGGCGGCCGTGCCCCCAAGCCCATGTACCAACGAGACGGAAATAGAGCCAGGGCATTCTGGGGCACAGGCCTCTGCCCCTCGCTGCCCACAGTGCCTTGCTTCAGGTGTAGACCAGAGGGGTAAAGAATGCCTTCTTTGTTGGCGTACTTCCTGGGGATAATCCCGTGGTCCTGCCGCATTCACATGTCTCCCCTCATTGCATTCCGCCAAGAGTTGTTTGCAATTCAGGTCGCTCAAGCTGCATGGTACAGGGAATGGGAAACAGGTAAGGACAGCAGGGGAAGACACAAGTGCCAATGGGCTGGCCAACATGCAGGGCTGGGCTCCCAACCACGCCCACCACAACAATATCAGGCTTGATTCGATCAAGTCGGACCCTGTGCCATGAAAACCCTTAGCACCTTCCAAGGCACGGTAAACTGGGTGTGCTCGCAAGTGCGTGAGTGTGTCCGTGTTTGGTTGTACGAGTGCGTGTGTGTTCCTGACACCCGTACATGGGTGTACTTCCTAAACATAAGTCTGGATATGTGTAAATAGGCATCTGGATGTGGTTCCAGGAGGTCCCGTCACAGTGTGTTCTGAGTGAGCATGTGGAGGCTGCGGCAAGTGACAGAGAAAGACAGAGATGGAGAGTGGGCTTGCATGTGAGAAATTTTCTGTCCATGTGCGGTGGTAGGAGTGTGTCCGATATGAAGTTGAACAGATGCAATTCAAAGTGTGTGCACGTATACTTGCTTGCTTGAAATTCCCAGGAAACCACTCATTTGGCAAGGCTGCCTTTAGTGCTGTCTGCTTCTCCAAGGTCTCCAGACATGAGTCCGGGGATGCTAAGCAGCCACTGCTGTTGGCGATCCGCATGACAGTGATGATGACGCCTACGAATAGCATTGCTGGGAGCCAGGGTGCCTTGGCCAACGCAGGGAAGCGTCATAATTCCCTTTCCCTGGTGTCTGAGCATAGCACCCTGCAGGAGCCTAAAACTTATGGCTGTGAGCCAACGGCCCCCCGCATTGCCAGCTCCTGCCTATAGCCATTATGACCCACCGCTACTCGGTAGGAGGAAGGATCTGGCAGAGATGTGGGCCAGAGAGGCCAGGCAAGAGGGCAAACAAGAGTGGAGCGGTCACCTGTGCAGTTAGGAGAACCCAATAAGCCCTCACCTGCTGACCTTGAATCTCCATTGTGCTGTCATCGAACAGATGACGTGGGTGGGGAGAGAGGTGGCGGATTCAGACACCGGCCACTTCCGGGACTGGCAAGGGCAGAGGAGGTGGGGGAGCTGTCCAACACGGGTTCAGCCAGGATGTGGGATGGAGCGGGAGCGGAGGTGAAAAGTGGACCCAGCCCGTCCCAGCGGGGATTCCAGGTGTGCGATTTGTGGCTCCGGAGGTCCTGTACTTCCCTGTTGGCCTGTGAGAACTGGTGAGCAGTCAGAGCCAACCCCTAAGGGCCTTCGCGTCCCTTTCACTATGGCAACTCCACTTGGAACACTGGCACACGTCAGCAGGTGGCGCCTAGAACCTGATCACGTCACAGAGCGCCTAACCCTCCAGGCACCGCCCAGAGGCTTCCCAGCACCCCTGGGGCGCATGTGCAGTCAAGGAGGCATAAGCAGGGCCTGATGGGCTGTGAGCAACAACTGACTACCGCTAAGAGGCGTCACTCCCCCCTCCCGCTAAAGCTGATCCTGTTGGAATGCAAATGCAAATGCACCTCAGCACACTGGCAAGGCATAGAAACCCAAATCATCCAGCCACCCCCTGGAGGCTTTGCTACACGGCGGGCCGCGCATGCGCAGTCCTGCAACCTCAGAAGCACACCAGGCTGCTACCTAGCAAGCCAGTGAAGGGCTTCAAGTGGTCTCGGTCAAGTGAGCAGTTGCTTTTTCCAGACTAATAGGACGTCAGTCGCAGGAAAAGGAGCCACAAGGTAGAAAAGGAAGGCCCCAACCCTCCTCCCTCATATACCACACCTCCTGCACAGAGAAAAGAAGCAGAGGGATTTGGGGACAGAACAGGGAGACTACAGCTTAGAGGAATGCGGACTGTTGTGCACGAGAGGACTGGGAGAGGCCAGGAGTACAGAGGCTGAGAGCAGAGGGCGAATTGGAGAAGATAACAAGGGCCAGCAAGAGGGAGGGGGTTCTGAATTCCTCAGAGGAAGGGACGAGATGCGTCGGGAGCTGTGTAGCCTGTGAAGCTCAGATGGAGGAGGAGGAAAATGGGAAGCAGAGGCAGGGACAAAGAGGCAGAGGCCCGGTGGCACGCGTGAGTTGATAGGAGTCTGGAGGCAGGAAGCTAATGCTAGGAGTGGAAGCAGCAGCAAGGCAGGGGCAAGGAGGGCATGAAGAGAGAATCTCAGGGAGTTTGTGGTGAAGCAAATATGAGTGCAGGGGACAAGCCTCAGGAACTCAGCCGCTGATGGAAGTTGTGGCGAGGAAGGCCAGGATGCTTGCCACGGGACGGGCGCCGTGCCCCAAGCCCATGTACCAACGAGACGGAAATAGAGCCAGGGCATTCTGGGGCACAGGCCTCTGCCCCTCGCTGCCCACAGTGCCTTGCTTCAGGGTGTAGACCAGAGGGGTAAAGAATGCCTTCTTTGGTTGGCGTACTTCCTGGGGATAATCCCGTGGTCCTGCCGCATTCACATGTCTCCCCTCATTGCATTCCGCCAAGAGTTGTTTGCAATTCAGGTCGCTCAAGCTGCATGGTACAGGGAATGGGAAACAGGTAAGGACAGCAGGGGAAGACACAAGTGCCAATGGGCTGGCCAACATGCAGGGCTGGGCTCCCCAACCACGCCCACCACAACAATATCAGGCTTGATTCGATCAAGTCGGACCCTGTGCCATGAAAACCCTTAGCACCTTCCAAGGCACGGTAAACTGGGTGTGCTCGCAAGTGCGTGAGTGTGTCCGTGTTTGGTTGTACGAGTGCGTGTGTGTTCCTGACACCGTACATGGGTGTACTTCCTAAACATAAGTCTGGATATGTGTAAATAGGCATCTGGATGTGGTTCCAGGAGGTCCCGTCACAGTGTGTTCTGAGTGAGCATGTGGAGGCTGCGGCAAGTGACAGAGAAAGACAGAGATGGAGAGTGGGCTTGCATGTGAGAAATTTTCTGTCCATGTGCGGTGGTAGGAGTGTGTCCGATATGAAGTTGAACAGATGCGATTCAAAGTGTGTGCACGTATACTTGCTTGCTTGAAATTCCCAGGAAACCACTCATTTGGCAAGGCTGCCTTTAGTGCTGTCTGCTTCTCCAAGGTCTCCAGACATGAGTCCGGGGATGCTAAGCAGCCACTGCTGTTGGCGATCCGCATGACAGTGATGATGACGCCTACGAATAGCATTGCTGGGAGCCAGGGTGCCTTGGCCAACGCAGGGAAGCGTCAGAATTCCCTTTCCCTGGTGTCTGAGCATAGCACCCTGCAGGAGCCTAAAACTTATGGCTGTGAGCCAACGGCCCCCGCATTGCCAGCTCCTGCCTATAGCCATTATGACCCACCGCTACCTCGGTAGGAGGAAGGATCTGGCAGAGATGTGGGCCAGAGAGGCAGGCAAGAGGGCAAACAAGAGTGGAGCGGTCACCTGTGCAGTTAGGAGAACCCAATAACCCCTCCCCTGCTGACCTTGAATCTCCATTGTGCTGTCATCGAACAGATGACGTGGGTGGGGAGAGAGGTGGCGGATTCAGACACCGGCCACTTCCGGGACTGGCAAGGGCAGAGGAGGTGGGGGAGCTGTCCAACACGGGTTCAGCCAGGATGTGGGATGGAGCGGGAGCGGAGGTGAAAAGTGGACCCAGCCCGTCCCAGCGGGGATTCCAGGTGTGCGATTTGTGGCTCCGGAGGTCCTGTACTTCCCTGTTGGCCTGTGAGAACTGGTGAGCAGTCAGAGCCAACCCCTAAGGGCCTTCGCGTCCCTTTCACTATGGCAACTCCACTTGGAACACTGGCACACGTCAGCAGGTGGCGCCTAGAACCTGATCACGTCACAGAGCGCCTAACCCTCCAGGCACCGCCCAGAGGCTTCCCAGCACCCCTGGGGCGCATGTGCAGTCAAGGAGGCATAAGCAGGGCCTGATGGGCTGTGAGCAACAACTGACTACCGCTAAGAGGCGTCACTCCCCCTCCCGCTAAAGCTGATCCTGTTGAATGCAAATGCAAATGCACCTCAGCACACTGGGCAAGGCATAGAAACCCAAATCATCCAGCCACCCCCTGGAGGCTTTGCTACACGGCGGGCCGCGCATGCGCAGTCCTGCAACCTCAGAAGCACACCAGGCTGCTACCTAGCAAGCCAGTGAAGGGCTTCAAGTGGTCTCGGTCAAGTGAGCAGTTGCTTTTTCCAGACTAATAGGACGTCAGTCGCAGGAAAAGGAGCCACAAGGTAGAAAAGGAAGGCCCCAACCCTCCTCCCTCATATACACACCTCCTGCACAGAGAAAAGAAGCAGAGGGATTTGGGGACAGAACAGGGAGACTACAGCTTAGAGGAATGCGGACTGTTGTGCACGAGAGGACTGGGAGAGGCCAGGAGTACAGAGGCTGAGAGCAGAGGGCGAATTGGAGAAGATAACAAGGGCCAGCAAGAGGGAGGGGGTTCTGAATTCCTCAGAGGAAGGGACGAGATGCGTCGGGAGCTGTGTAGCCTGTGAAGCTCAGATGGAGGAGGAGGAAAATGGGAAGCAGAGGCAGGGACAAAGAGGCAGAGGCCCGGTGGCACGCGTGAGTTGATAGGAGTCTGGAGGCAGGAAGGCTAATGCTAGGAGTGGAAGCAGCAGCAAGGCAGGGGCAAGGAGGGCATGAAGAGAGAATCTCAGGGAGTTTGTGGTGAAGCAAATATGAGTGCAGGGGACAAGCCTCAGGAACTCAGCCGCTGATGGAAGTTGGTGGCGAGGAAGGCCAGGATGCTTGCCACGGGACGGGCGCCGTGCCCCCAAGCCCATGTACCAACGAGACGGAAATAGAGCCAGGGCATTCTGGGGCACAGGCCTCTGCCCCTCGCTGCCCACAGTGCCTTGCTTCAGGGTGTAGACCAGAGGGGTAAAGAATGCCTTCTTTGGTTGGCGTACTTCCTGGGGATAATCCCGTGGTCCTGCCGCATTCACATGTCTCCCCTCATTGCATTCCGCCAAGAGTTGTTTGCAATTCAGGTCGCTCAAGCTGCATGGTACAGGGAATGGGAAACAGGTAAGGACAGCAGGGGAAGACACAAGTGCCAATGGGCTGGCCAACATGCAGGGCTGGCTCCCAACCACGCCCACCACAACAATATCAGGCTTGATTCGATCAAGTCGGACCCTGTGCCATGAAAACCCTTAGCACCTTCCAAGGCACGGTAAACTGGGTGTGCTCGCAAGTGCGTGAGTGTGTCCGTGTTTGGTTGTACGAGTGCGTGTGTGTTCCTGACACCGTACATGGTGTACTTCCTAAACATAAGTCTGGATATGTGTAAATAGGCATCTGGATGTGGTTCCAGGAGGTCCCGTCACAGTGTGTTCTGAGTGAGCATGTGGAGGCTGCGGCAAGTGACAGAGAAAGACAGAGATGGAGAGTGGGCTTGCATGTGAGAAATTTTCTGTCCATGTGCGGTGGTAGGAGTGTGTCCGATATGAAGTTGAACAGATGCGATTCAAAGTGTGTGCACGTATACTTGCTTGCTTGAAATTCCCAGGAAACCACTCATTTGGCAAGGCTGCCTTTAGTGCTGTCTGCTTCTCCAAGGTCTCCAGACATGAGTCCGGGGATGCTAAGCAGCCACTGCTGTTGGCGATCCGCATGACAGTGATGATGACGCCTACGAATAGCATTGCTGGGAGCCAGGGTGCCTTGGCCAACGCAGGGAAGCGTCAGAATTCCCTTTCCCTGGTGTCTGAGCATAGCACCCTGCAGGAGCCTAAAACTTATGGCTGTGAGCCAACGGCCCCCGCATTGCCAGCTCCTGCCTATAGCCATTATGACCCACCGCTACTCGGTAGGAGGAAGGATCTGGCAGAGATGTGGGCCAGAGAGGCCAGGCAAGAGGGCAAACAAGAGTGGAGCGGTCACCTGTGCAGTTAGGAGAACCCAATAACCCCTCCCCTGCTGACCTTGAATCTCCATTGTGCTGTCATCGAACAGATGACGTGGGTGGGGAGAGAGGTGGCGGATTCAGACACCGGCCACTTCCGGGACTGGCAAGGGCAGAGGAGGTGGGGGAGCTGTCCAACACGGGTTCAGCCAGGATGTGGATGGAGCGGGAGCGGAGGTGAAAAGTGGACCCAGCCCGTCCCAGCGGGATTCCCAGGTGTGCGATTTGTGGCTCCGGAGGTCCTGTACTTCCCTGTTGGCCTGTGAGAACTGGTGAGCAGTCAGAGCCAACCCCTAAGGGCCTTCGCGTCCCTTTCACTATGCAACTCCACTTGGAACACTGGCACACGTCAGCAGGTGGCGCCTAGAACCTGATCACGTCACAGAGCGCCTAACCCTCCAGGCACCGCCCAGAGGCTTCCCAGCACCCCTGGGGCGCATGTGCAGTCAAGGAGGCATAAGCAGGGCCTGATGGGCTGTGAGCAACAACTGACTACCGCTAAGAGGCGTCACTCCCCCCTCCCGCTAAAGCTGATCCTGTTGGAATGCAAATGCAAATGCACCTCAGCACACTGGGCAAGGCATAGAAACCCAAATCATCCAGCCACCCCTGGAGGCTTTGCTACACGGCGGGCCGCGCATGCGCAGTCCTGCAACCTCAGAAGCACACCAGGCTGCTACCTAGCAAGCCAGTGAAGGGCTTCAAGTGGTCTCGGTCAAGTGAGCAGTTGCTTTTTCCAGACTAATAGGACGTCAGTCGCAGGAAAAGGAGCCACAAGGTAGAAAAGGAAGGCCCCAACCCTCCTCCCTCATATACACACCTCCTGCACAGAGAAAAGAAGCAGAGGATTTGGGGACAGAACAGGGAGACTACAGCTTAGAGGAATGCGGACTGTTGTGCACGAGAGGACTGGGAGAGGCCAGGAGTACAGAGGCTGAGAGCAGAGGGCGAATTGGAGAAGATAACAAGGGCCAGCAAGAGGGAGGGGGTTCTGAATTCCTCAGAGGAAGGGACGAGATGCGTCGGGAGCTGTGTAGCCTGTGAAGCTCAGATGGAGGAGGAGGAAAATGGGAAGCAGAGGCAGGGACAAAGAGGCAGAGGCCCGGTGGCACGCGTGAGTTGATAGGAGTCTGGAGGCAGGAAGGCTAATGCTAGGAGTGGAAGCAGCAGCAAGGCAGGGGCAAGGAGGGCATGAAGAGAGAATCTCAGGGAGTTTGTGGTGAAGCAAATATGAGTGCAGGGGACAAGCCTCAGGAACTCAGCCGCTGATGGAAGTTGGTGGCGAGGAAGGCCAGGATGCTTGCCACGGGACGGGCGCCGTGCCCCCCAAGCCCATGTACCAACGAGACGGAAATAGAGCCAGGGCATTCTGGGCACAGGCCTCTGCCCCTCGCTGCCCACAGTGCCTTGCTTCAGGGTGTAGACCAGAGGGGTAAAGAATGCCTTCTTTGGTTGGCGTACTTCCTGGGGATAATCCCGTGGTCCTGCCGCATTCACATGTCTCCCCTCATTGCATTCCGCCAAGAGTTGTTTGCAATTCAGGTCGCTCAAGCTGCATGGTACAGGGAATGGGAAACAGGTAAGGACAGCAGGGGAAGACACAAGTGCCAATGGGCTGGCCAACATGCAGGGCTGGGCTCCCAACCACGCCCACCACAACAATATCAGGCTTGATTCGATCAAGTCGGACCCTGTGCCATGAAAACCCTTAGCACCTTCCAAGGCACGGTAAACTGGGTGTGCTCGCAAGTGCGTGAGTGTGTCCGTGTTTGGTTGTACGAGTGCGTGTGTGTTCCTGACACCGTACATGGGTGTACTTCCTAAACATAAGTCTGGATATGTGTAAATAGGCATCTGGATGTGGTTCCAGGAGGTCCCGTCACAGTGTGTTCTGAGTGAGCATGTGGAGGCTGCGGCAAGTGACAGAGAAAGACAGAGATGGAGAGTGGGCTTGCATGTGAGAAATTTTCTGTCCATGTGCGGTGGTAGGAGTGTGTCCGATATGAAGTTGAACAGATGCAATTCAAAGTGTGTGCACGTATACTTGCTTGCTTGAAATTCCCAGGAAACCACTCATTTGGCAAGGCTGCCTTTAGTGCTGTCTGCTTCTCCAAGGTCTCCAGACATGAGTCCGGGGATGCTAAGCAGCCACTGCTGTTGGCGATCCGCATGAACAGTGATGATGACGCCTACGAATAGCATTGCTGGGAGCCAGGGTGCCTTGGCCAACGCAGGGAAGCGTCAGAATTCCCTTTCCCTGGTGTCTGAGCATAGCACCCTGCAGGAGCCTAAAACTTATGGCTGTGAGCCAACGGCCCCCGCATTGCCAGCTCCTGCCTATAGCCATTATGACCCACCGCTACTCGGTAGGAGGAAGGATCTGGCAGAGATGTGGGCCAGAGAGGCCAGGCAAGAGGGCAAACAAGAGTGGAGCGGTCACCTGTGCAGTTAGGAGAACCCAATAACCCCTCCCCTGCTGACCTTGAATCTCCATTGTGCTGTCATCGAACAGATGACGTGGGTGGGGAGAGAGGTGGCGGATTCAGACACCGGCCACTTCCGGGACTGGCAAGGGCCGAGGAGGTGGGGGAGCTGTCCAACACGGGTTCAGCCAGGATGTGGGATGGAGCGGGAGCGGAGGTGAAAAGTGGACCCAGCCCGTCCCAGCGGGATTCCAGGTGTGCGATTTGTGGCTCCGGAGGTCCTGTACTTCCCTGTTGGCCTGTGAGAACTGGTGAGCAGTCAGAGCCAACCCCTAAGGGCCTTCGCGTCCCTTTCACTATGGCAACTCCACTTGGAACACTGGCACACGTCAGCAGGTGGCGCCTAGAACCTGATCACGTCACAGAGCGCCTAACCCTCCAGGCAACCGCCCAGAGGCTTCCCAGCACCCCTGGGGCGCATGTGCAGTCAAGGAGGCATAAGCAGGGCCTGATGGGCTGTGAGCAACAACTGACTACCGCTAAGAGGCGTCACTCCCCCTCCCGCTAAAGCTGATCCTGTTGGAATGCAAATGCAAATGCACCTCAGCACACTGGGCAAGGCATAGAAACCCCAAATCATCCAGCCACCCCCTGGAGGCTTTGCTACACGGCGGGCCGCGCATGCGCAGTCCTGCAACCTCAGAAGCACACCAGGCTGCTACCTAGCAAGCCAGTGAAGGGCTTCAAGTGGTCTCGGTCAAGTGAGCAGTTGCTTTTTCCAGACTAATAGGACGTCAGTCGCAGGAAAAGGAGCCACAAGGTAGAAAAGGAAGGCCCCAACCCTCCTCCCTCATATACACACCTCCCTGCACAGAGAAAAGAAGCAGAGGGATTTGGGGACAGAACAGGGAGACTACAGCTTAGAGGAATGCGGACTGTTGTGCACGAGAGGACTGGGAGAGGCCAGGAGTACAGAGGCTGAGAGCAGAGGGCGAATTGGAGAAGATAACAAGGGCCAGCAAGAGGGAGGGGGTTCTGAATTCCTCAGAGGAAGGGACGAGATGCGTCGGGAGCTGTGTAGCCTGTGAAGCTCAGATGGAGGAGGAGGAAAATGGGAAGCAGAGGCAGGGACAAAGAGGCAGAGGCCCGTGGCACGCGTGAGTTGATAGGAGTCTGGAGGCAGGAAGGCTAATGCTAGGAGTGGAAGCAGCAGCAAGGCAGGGGCAAGGAGGGCATGAAGAGAGAATCTCAGGGAGTTTGTGGTGAAGCAAATATGAGTGCAGGGGACAAGCCTCAGGAACTCAGCCGCTGATGGAAGTTGGTGGCGAGGAAGGCCAGGATGCTTGCCACGGGACGGGCGCCGTGCCCCCCAAGCCCATGTACCAACGAGACGGAAATAGAGCCAGGGCATTCTGGGGCACAGGCCTCTGCCCCTCGCTGCCCACAGTGCCTTGCTTCAGGGTGTAGACAGAGGGGTAAAGAATGCCTTCTTTGGTTGGCGTACTTCCTGGGGATAATCCCGTGGTCCTGCCGCATTCACATGTCTCCCCTCATTGCATTCCGCCAAGAGTTGTTTGCAATTCAGGTCGCTCAAGCTGCATGGTACAGGGAATGGGAAACAGGTAAGGACAGCAGGGGAAGACACAAGTGCCAATGGGCTGGCCAACATGCAGGGCTGGGCTCCCAACCACGCCCACCACAACAATATCAGGCTTGATTCGATCAAGTCGGACCCTGTGCCATGAAAACCCTTAGCACCTTCCAAGGCACGGTAAACTGGGTGTGCTCGCAAGTGCGTGAGTGTGTCCGTGTTTGGTTGTACGAGTGCGTGTGTGTTCCTGACACCGTACATGGGTGTACTTCCTAAACATAAGTCTGGATATGTGTAAATAGGCATCTGGATGTGGTTCCAGGAGGTCCCGTCACAGTGTGTTCTGAGGAGCATGTGGAGGCTGCGGCAAGTGACAGAGAAAGACAGAGATGGAGAGTGGGCTTGCATGTGAGAAATTTTCTGTCCATGTGCGTGGTAGGAGTGTGTCCGATATGAAGTTGAAACAGATGCAATTCAAAGTGTGTGCACGTATACTTGCTTGCTTGAAATTCCCAGGAAAACCACTCATTTGGCAAGGCTGCCTTTAGTGCTGTCTGCTTCTCCAAGGTCTCCAGACATGAGTCCGGGGATGCTAAGCAGCCACTGCCTGTTGGCGATCCGCATGACAGTGATGATGACGCCTACGAATAGCATTGCTGGGAGCCAGGGTGCCTTGGCCAACGCAGGGAAGCGTCATAATTCCCTTTCCCTGGTGTCTGAGCATAGCACCCTGCAGGAGCCTAAAACTTATGGCTGTGAGCCAACGGCCCCCGCATTGCCAGCTCCTGCCTATAGCCATTATGACCCACCGCTACTCGGTAGGAGGAAGGATCTGGCAGAGATGTGGGCCAGAGAGGCCAGGCAAGAGGGCAAACAAGAGTGGAGCGGTCACCTGTGCAGTTAGGAGAACCCAATAAGCCCTCACCTGCTGACCTTGAATCTCCATTGTGCTGTCATCGAACAGATGACGTGGGTGGGGAGAGAGGTGGCGGATTCAGACACCGGCCACTTCCGGGACTGGCAAGGGCAGAGGAGGTGGGGGAGCTGTCCAACACGGGTTCAGCCAGGATGTGGGATGGAGCGGGAGCGGAGGTGAAAAGTGGACCCAGCCCGTCCCAGCGGGGATTCCAGGTGTGCGATTTGTGGCTCCGGAGGTCCTGTACTTCCCTGTTGGCCTGTGAGAACTGGTGAGCAGTCAGAGCCAACCCCTAAGGGCCTTCGCGTCCCTTTCACTATGGCAACTCCACTTGGAACACTGGCACACGTCAGCAGGTGGCGCCTAGAACCTGATCACGTCACAGAGCGCCTAACCCTCCAGGCACCGCCCAGAGGCTTCCCAGCACCCCTGGGGCGCATGTGCAGTCAAGGAGGCATAAGCAGGGCCTGATGGGCTGTGAGCAACAACTGACTACCGCTAAGAGGCGTCACTCCCCCTCCCGCTAAAGCTGATCCTGTTGGAATGCAAATGCAAATGCACCTCAGCACACTGGCAAGGCATAGAAACCCAAATCATCCAGCCACCCCCTGGAGGCTTTGCTACACGGCGGGCCGCGCATGCGCAGTCCTGCAACCTCAGAAGCACACCAGGCTGCTACCTAGCAAGCCAGTGAAGGGCTTCAAGTGGTCTCGGTCAAGTGAGCAGTTGCCTTTTTCCAGACTAATAGGACGTCAGTCGCAGGAAAAGGAGCCACAAGGTAGAAAAGGAAGGCCCCAACCCTCCTCCCTCATATACACACCTCCTGCACAGAGAAAAGAAGCAGAGGGATTTGGGGACAGAACAGGGAGACTACAGCTTAGAGGAATGCGGACTGTTGTGCACGAGAGGACTGGGAGAGGCCAGAGTACAGAGGCTGAGAGCAGAGGGCGAATTGGAGAAGATAACAAGGGCCAGCAAGAGGGAGGGGGTTCTGAATTCCTCAGAGGAAGGACGAGATGCGTCGGGAGCTGTGTAGCCTGTGAAGCTCAGATGGAGGAGGAGGAAAATGGGAAGCAGAGGCAGGGACAAAGAGGCAGAGGCCCGGTGGCACGCGTGAGTTGATAGGAGTCTGGAGGCAGGAAGGCTAATGCTAGGAGTGGAAGCAGCAGCAAGGCAGGGGCAAGGAGGGCATGAAGAGAGAATCTCAGGGAGTTTGTGGTGAAGCCAATATGAGTGCAGGGGACAAGCCTCAGGAACTCAGCCGCTGATGGAAGTTGGTGGCGAGGAAGGCCAGGATGCTTGCCACGGGACGGGCGCCGTGCCCCCAAGCCCATGTACCAACGAGACCGGAAATAGAGCCAGGGCATTCTGGGGCACAGGCCTCTGCCCCTCGCTGCCCACAGTGCCTTGCTTCAGGGTGTAGACCAGAGGGGTAAAGAATGCCTTCTTTGGTTGGCGTACTTCCTGGGGATAATCCCGTGGTCCTGCCGCATTCACATGTCTCCCCTCATTGCATTCCGCCAAGAGTTGTTTGCAATTCAGGTCGCTCAAGCTGCATGGTACAGGGAATGGGAAACAGGTAAGGACAGCAGGGGAAGACACAAGTGCCAATGGCTGGCCAACATGCAGGGCTGGGCTCCAACCACGCCCACCACAACAATAACAGGCTTGATTCGATCAAGTCGGACCCTGTGCCATGAAAACCCTTAGCACCTTCCAAGGCACGGTAAACTGGGTGTGCTCGCAAGTGCGTGAGTGTGTCCGTGTTTGGTTGTACGAGTGCGTGTGTGTTCCTGACACCGTACATGGGTGTACTTCCTAAACATAAGTCTGGATATGTGTAAATAGGCATCTGGATGTGGTTCCAGGAGGTCCCGTCACAGTGTGTTCTGAGTGAGCATGTGGAGGCTGCGGCAAGTGACAGAGAAAGACAGAGATGGAGAGTGGGCTTGCATGTGAGAAATTTTCTGTCCATGTGCGGTGGTAGGAGTGTGTCCGATATGAAGTTGAACAGATGCGATTCAAAGTGTGTGCACGTATACTTGCTTGCTTGAAATTCCCAGGAAACCACTCATTTGGCAAGGCTGCCTTTAGTGCTGTCTGCTTCTCCAAGGTCTCCAGACATGAGTCCGGGGATGCTAAGCAGCCACTGCTGTTGGCGATCCCGCATGACAGTGATGATGTCGCCTACGAATAGCATTGCTGGGAGCCAGGGTGCCTTGGCCAACGCAGGGAAGCGTCAGAATTCCCTGTCCCTGGTGTCTGAGCATAGCACCCCTGCAGGAGCCTAAAACTTATGGCTGTGAGCCAACGGCCCCCGCATTGCCAGCTCCTGCCTATAGCCATTATGACCCACCGCTACTCGGTAGGAGGAAGGATCTGGCAGAGATGTGGGCCAGAGAGGCCAGGGCAAGAGGGCAAACAAGAGTGGAGCGGTCACCTGTGCAGTTAGGAGAACCCAATAACCCCTCCCCTGCTGACCTTGAATCTCCATTGTGCTGTCATCGAACAGATGACGTGGGTGGGGAGAGAGGTGGCGGATTCAGACACCGGCCACTTCCAGGGACTGGCAAGGGCAGAGGAGGTGGGGGAGCTGTCCAACACGGGTTCAGCCAGGATGTGGGATGGGAGCGGGAGCGGAGGTGAAAAGTGGACCCAGCCCGTCCCAGCGGGGATTCCAGGTGTGCGATTTGTGGCTCCGGAGGTCCTGTACTTCCCTGTTGGCCTGTGAGAAACTGGTGAGCAGTCAGAGCCAACCCCTAAGGGCCTTCGCGTCCCTTTCACTATGGCAACTCCACTTGGAACACTGGCACACGTCAGCAGGTGG
>NW_025959785.1:0-35444 GCF_023159225.1 Perognathus longimembris pacificus
AAGGAAGGCCAGGATGCTGGCCACGGGACGGGCGCCCCTCCTCCCCCACCCCCTCCATGTACCAACGAGACGGAAATAGAGCCAGGGCATTCTGGGGCACAGGCCTCTGCCCCTCTCTGCCTACAGTGCCTTGCTTCAGGGTGTAGACCAGAGGGGTAAAGAATGCCTTCTTTGGTTGGGGCACTTCCTGGGCATCATCCCGTGGTCCTGCTGCATTCACATGTCTCCCCTCATTGCATTCCGCCAAGAGTGGTTTGCAATTCAGGTCGCTCAAGCTGCATGGTACAGGGAATGGGAAACAGGTGAGGACAGCAGGGGAAGACACCTGTGCAGTTAGGAGAACCCAATAACCCCTCAGCTGCTGACCTTGAAGCTCCATTCTGCTGTCATCAAACAGATGACGTTGATGGGGAGAGAGGTGGCGGATTCAGACACCGGCCACTTCCAGGTCTGGCAAGGGCAGAGGAGGTGGGGGAGCTGTCCAACACGGGTTGAGCCAGGATGTGGGATGAGAAGTGGACCCAGCCCGTCCCAGCGGGGTTTCCAGGTGCGCGATTTGAGGCTCCGGAGCTCCTGTACTTCCCTGTTGGCCTGTGAGAACTGGTGAGCAGTCAGAGCCAACCCCTAAGGGCCTTCGCGTCCCTTTCGCTATGGCAACTCCACTTGGAACACTGGCACACGTCAGCAGGTGGCGCCTAGAACCTGACCACGTCACAGAGCGCCAAACCCTCCGGGCACCGCCCAGAGGCTTCCCCGCACCCCTGGGGCGCATGTGCAGTCAAGGAGGCATAAGCAGGGCCTGATGGCCTGTGAGCACCAACTGACTACGGCTAGGAGGCGTCACTCCCCCTCCCGCTAAAGCTGATCCTGTTGGAATGCAAATGCAAATGCACCTCAGCACACTGGGCAAGGCATGGAAACCCAAAACATCCAGCCACCTCCCGGAGGCTATGCTGCTCCTCGGCGGGCCGCGCATGCGCAGTCCTGCAACCTCAGTATCACACCAGGCTCCTCCCTAGCAAGCCAGGGAAGGACTTCAAGTGGTCTCGGTCAAGTGAGCAGATGCTTTTTCCAGACTAATAGGATGTCAGTCGCAGGAGAAGGAGCCACAAGGTAGAAAAGGAAGGCCGCTACCCTCCTACCTCATATGCACACCTCCTGCACCGAGAAAAGAAGCAGAGGGATTTGGGGACCGAACAGGGAGACAACAGCTTAGATGAATGCGGACTGTTGTGCACGAGAGGACCGGGAGAGGCCAGGAGTACAGAGGATGAGAGCAGAGGGCGAATTGGAGAAGATAAGAAGGGCCAGGAAGAGGGAGGGGGTTCTGAATTCCTCAGAGGAAGGGACCAGATGCGTCGGGAGCTGTGCAGCCTGGGAAGCTCAGAAGGAGGAGGGGGAAAATGGGAAGCAGAGGCAGAGGCAAAGGGGCAGAGGCCCGGTGGCACGCGTGAGTTGATAGGAGTCTGGAGGCAGGAAGGCTAATGCTAGGAGTGGAAGGAGCAGCAAGTCAGGGACAAGGAGGGCATGAAGAGAGAATCTCAGGGAGTTTGTGCTGAAGCAAGTATGAGTGCAGGGGACAAGACTCAGGAATTCAGCCGCTGATGGAAGTTGGTGGCAAGGAAGGCCAGGATGCTGGCCACGGGACGGGCGCCCCTCCTCCCCCACCCCCTCCATGTACCAACGAGACGGAAATAGAGCCAGGGCATTCTGGGGCACAGGCCTCTGCCCCTCTCTGCCTACAGTGCCTTGCTTCAGGGTGTAGACCAGAGGGGTAAAGAATGCCTTCTTTGGTTGGGGCACTTCCTGGGCATCATCCCGTGGTCCTGCTGCATTCACATGTCTCCCCTCATTGCATTCCGCCAAGAGTGGTTTGCAATTCAGGTCGCTCAAGCTGCATGGTACAGGGAATGGGAAACAGGTGAGGACAGCAGGGGAAGACACCTGTGCAGTTAGGAGAACCCAATAACCCCTCAGCTGCTGACCTTGAAGCTCCATTCTGCTGTCATCAAACAGATGACGTTGATGGGGAGAGAGGTGGCGGATTCAGACACCGGCCACTTCCAGGTCTGGCAAGGGCAGAGGAGGTGGGGGAGCTGTCCAACACGGGTTGAGCCAGGATGTGGGATGAGAAGTGGACCCAGCCCGTCCCAGCGGGGTTTCCAGGTGCGCGATTTGAGGCTCCGGAGCTCCTGTACTTCCCTGTTGGCCTGTGAGAACTGGTGAGCAGTCAGAGCCAACCCCTAAGGGCCTTCGCGTCCCTTTCGCTATGGCAACTCCACTTGGAACACTGGCACACGTCAGCAGGTGGCGCCTAGAACCTGACCACGTCACAGAGCGCCAAACCCTCCGGGCACCGCCCAGAGGCTTCCCCGCACCCCTGGGGCGCATGTGCAGTCAAGGAGGCATAAGCAGGGCCTGATGGCCTGTGAGCACCAACTGACTACGGCTAGGAGGCGTCACTCCCCCTCCCGCTAAAGCTGATCCTGTTGGAATGCAAATGCAAATGCACCTCAGCACACTGGGCAAGGCATGGAAACCCAAAACATCCAGCCACCTCCCGGAGGCTATGCTGCTCCTCGGCGGGCCGCGCATGCGCAGTCCTGCAACCTCAGTATCACACCAGGCTCCTCCCTAGCAAGCCAGGGAAGGACTTCAAGTGGTCTCGGTCAAGTGAGCAGATGCTTTTTCCAGACTAATAGGATGTCAGTCGCAGGAGAAGGAGCCACAAGGTAGAAAAGGAAGGCCGCTACCCTCCTACCTCATATGCACACCTCCTGCACCGAGAAAAGAAGCAGAGGGATTTGGGGACCGAACAGGGAGACAACAGCTTAGATGAATGCGGACTGTTGTGCACGAGAGGACCGGGAGAGGCCAGGAGTACAGAGGATGAGAGCAGAGGGCGAATTGGAGAAGATAAGAAGGGCCAGGAAGAGGGAGGGGGTTCTGAATTCCTCAGAGGAAGGGACCAGATGCGTCGGGAGCTGTGCAGCCTGGGAAGCTCAGAAGGAGGAGGGGGAAAATGGGAAGCAGAGGCAGAGGCAAAGGGGCAGAGGCCCGGTGGCACGCGTGAGTTGATAGGAGTCTGGAGGCAGGAAGGCTAATGCTAGGAGTGGAAGGAGCAGCAAGTCAGGGACAAGGAGGGCATGAAGAGAGAATCTCAGGGAGTTTGTGCTGAAGCAAGTATGAGTGCAGGGGACAAGACTCAGGAATTCAGCCGCTGATGGAAGTTGGTGGCAAGGAAGGCCAGGATGCTGGCCACGGGACGGGCGCCCCTCCTCCCCCACCCCCTCCATGTACCAACGAGACGGAAATAGAGCCAGGGCATTCTGGGGCACAGGCCTCTGCCCCTCTCTGCCTACAGTGCCTTGCTTCAGGGTGTAGACCAGAGGGGTAAAGAATGCCTTCTTTGGTTGGGGCACTTCCTGGGCATCATCCCGTGGTCCTGCTGCATTCACATGTCTCCCCTCATTGCATTCCGCCAAGAGTGGTTTGCAATTCAGGTCGCTCAAGCTGCATGGTACAGGGAATGGGAAACAGGTGAGGACAGCAGGGGAAGACACCTGTGCAGTTAGGAGAACCCAATAACCCCTCAGCTGCTGACCTTGAATCTCCATTCTGCTGTCATCAAACAGATGACGTTGATGGGGAGAGAGGTGGCGGATTCAGACACCGGCCACTTCCAGGTCTGGCAAGGGCAGAGGAGGTGGGGGAGCTGTCCAACACGGGTTGAGCCAGGATGTGGGATGAGAAGTGGACCCAGCCCGTCCCAGCGGGGTTTCCAGGTGCGCGATTTGAGGCTCCGGAGCTCCTGTACTTCCCTGTTGGCCTGTGAGAACTGGTGAGCAGTCAGAGCCAACCCCTAAGGGCCTTCGCGTCCCTTTCGCTATGGCAACTCCACTTGGAACACTGGCACACGTCAGCAGGTGGCGCCTAGAACCTGACCACGTCACAGAGCGCCAAACCCTCCGGGCACCGCCCAGAGGCTTCCCCGCACCCCTGGGGCGCATGTGCAGTCAAGGAGGCATAAGCAGGGCCTGATGGCCTGTGAGCACCAACTGACTACGGCTAGGAGGCGTCACTCCCCCTCCCGCTAAAGCTGATCCTGTTGGAATGCAAATGCAAATGCACCTCAGCACACTGGGCAAGGCATGGAAACCCAAAACATCCAGCCACCTCCCGGAGGCTATGCTGCTCCTCGGCGGGCCGCGCATGCGCAGTCCTGCAACCTCAGTATCACACCAGGCTCCTCCCTAGCAAGCCAGGGAAGGACTTCAAGTGGTCTCGGTCAAGTGAGCAGATGCTTTTTCCAGACTAATAGGATGTCAGTCGCAGGAGAAGGAGCCACAAGGTAGAAAAGGAAGGCCGCTACCCTCCTACCTCATATGCACACCTCCTGCACCGAGAAAAGAAGCAGAGGGATTTGGGGACCGAACAGGGAGACAACAGCTTAGATGAATGCGGACTGTTGTGCACGAGAGGACCGGGAGAGGCCAGGAGTACAGAGGATGAGAGCAGAGGGCGAATTGGAGAAGATAAGAAGGGCCAGGAAGAGGGAGGGGGTTCTGAATTCCTCAGAGGAAGGGACCAGATGCGTCGGGAGCTGTGCAGCCTGGGAAGCTCAGAAGGAGGAGGGGGAAAATGGGAAGCAGAGGCAGAGGCAAAGGGGCAGAGGCCCGGTGGCACGCGTGAGTTGATAGGAGTCTGGAGGCAGGAAGGCTAATGCTAGGAGTGGAAGGAGCAGCAAGTCAGGGACAAGGAGGGCATGAAGAGAGAATCTCAGGGAGTTTGTGCTGAAGCAAGTATGAGTGCAGGGGACAAGACTCAGGAATTCAGCCGCTGATGGAAGTTGGTGGCAAGGAAGGCCAGGATGCTGGCCACGGGACGGGCGCCCCTCCTCCCCCACCCCCTCCATGTACCAACGAGACGGAAATAGAGCCAGGGCATTCTGGGGCACAGGCCTCTGCCCCTCTCTGCCTACAGTGCCTTGCTTCAGGGTGTAGACCAGAGGGGTAAAGAATGCCTTCTTTGGTTGGGGCACTTCCTGGGCATCATCCCGTGGTCCTGCTGCATTCACATGTCTCCCCTCATTGCATTCCGCCAAGAGTGGTTTGCAATTCAGGTCGCTCAAGCTGCATGGTACAGGGAATGGGAAACAGGTGAGGACAGCAGGGGAAGACACCTGTGCAGTTAGGAGAACCCAATAACCCCTCAGCTGCTGACCTTGAAGCTCCATTCTGCTGTCATCAAACAGATGACGTTGATGGGGAGAGAGGTGGCGGATTCAGACACCGGCCACTTCCAGGTCTGGCAAGGGCAGAGGAGGTGGGGGAGCTGTCCAACACGGGTTGAGCCAGGATGTGGGATGAGAAGTGGACCCAGCCCGTCCCAGCGGGGTTTCCAGGTGCGCGATTTGAGGCTCCGGAGCTCCTGTACTTCCCTGTTGGCCTGTGAGAACTGGTGAGCAGTCAGAGCCAACCCCTAAGGGCCTTCGCGTCCCTTTCGCTATGGCAACTCCACTTGGAACACTGGCACACGTCAGCAGGTGGCGCCTAGAACCTGACCACGTCACAGAGCGCCAAACCCTCCGGGCACCGCCCAGAGGCTTCCCCGCACCCCTGGGGCGCATGTGCAGTCAAGGAGGCATAAGCAGGGCCTGATGGCCTGTGAGCACCAACTGACTACGGCTAGGAGGCGTCACTCCCCCTCCCGCTAAAGCTGATCCTGTTGGAATGCAAATGCAAATGCACCTCAGCACACTGGGCAAGGCATGGAAACCCAAAACATCCAGCCACCTCCCGGAGGCTATGCTGCTCCTCGGCGGGCCGCGCATGCGCAGTCCTGCAACCTCAGTATCACACCAGGCTCCTCCCTAGCAAGCCAGGGAAGGACTTCAAGTGGTCTCGGTCAAGTGAGCAGATGCTTTTTCCAGACTAATAGGATGTCAGTCGCAGGAGAAGGAGCCACAAGGTAGAAAAGGAAGGCCGCTACCCTCCTACCTCATATGCACACCTCCTGCACCGAGAAAAGAAGCAGAGGGATTTGGGGACCGAACAGGGAGACAACAGCTTAGATGAATGCGGACTGTTGTGCACGAGAGGACCGGGAGAGGCCAGGAGTACAGAGGATGAGAGCAGAGGGCGAATTGGAGAAGATAAGAAGGGCCAGGAAGAGGGAGGGGGTTCTGAATTCCTCAGAGGAAGGGACCAGATGCGTCGGGAGCTGTGCAGCCTGGGAAGCTCAGAAGGAGGAGGGGGAAAATGGGAAGCAGAGGCAGAGGCAAAGGGGCAGAGGCCCGGTGGCACGCGTGAGTTGATAGGAGTCTGGAGGCAGGAAGGCTAATGCTAGGAGTGGAAGGAGCAGCAAGTCAGGGACAAGGAGGGCATGAAGAGAGAATCTCAGGGAGTTTGTGCTGAAGCAAGTATGAGTGCAGGGGACAAGACTCAGGAATTCAGCCGCTGATGGAAGTTGGTGGCAAGGAAGGCCAGGATGCTGGCCACGGGACGGGCGCCCCTCCTCCCCCACCCCCTCCATGTACCAACGAGACGGAAATAGAGCCAGGGCATTCTGGGGCACAGGCCTCTGCCCCTCTCTGCCTACAGTGCCTTGCTTCAGGGTGTAGACCAGAGGGGTAAAGAATGCCTTCTTTGGTTGGGGCACTTCCTGGGCATCATCCCGTGGTCCTGCTGCATTCACATGTCTCCCCTCATTGCATTCCGCCAAGAGTGGTTTGCAATTCAGGTCGCTCAAGCTGCATGGTACAGGGAATGGGAAACAGGTGAGGACAGCAGGGGAAGACACCTGTGCAGTTAGGAGAACCCAATAACCCCTCAGCTGCTGACCTTGAAGCTCCATTCTGCTGTCATCAAACAGATGACGTTGATGGGGAGAGAGGTGGCGGATTCAGACACCGGCCACTTCCAGGTCTGGCAAGGGCAGAGGAGGTGGGGGAGCTGTCCAACACGGGTTGAGCCAGGATGTGGGATGAGAAGTGGACCCAGCCCGTCCCAGCGGGGTTTCCAGGTGCGCGATTTGAGGCTCCGGAGCTCCTGTACTTCCCTGTTGGCCTGTGAGAACTGGTGAGCAGTCAGAGCCAACCCCTAAGGGCCTTCGCGTCCCTTTCGCTATGGCAACTCCACTTGGAACACTGGCACACGTCAGCAGGTGGCGCCTAGAACCTGACCACGTCACAGAGCGCCAAACCCTCCGGGCACCGCCCAGAGGCTTCCCCGCACCCCTGGGGCGCATGTGCAGTCAAGGAGGCATAAGCAGGGCCTGATGGCCTGTGAGCACCAACTGACTACGGCTAGGAGGCGTCACTCCCCCTCCCGCTAAAGCTGATCCTGTTGGAATGCAAATGCAAATGCACCTCAGCACACTGGGCAAGGCATGGAAACCCAAAACATCCAGCCACCTCCCGGAGGCTATGCTGCTCCTCGGCGGGCCGCGCATGCGCAGTCCTGCAACCTCAGTATCACACCAGGCTCCTCCCTAGCAAGCCAGGGAAGGACTTCAAGTGGTCTCGGTCAAGTGAGCAGATGCTTTTTCCAGACTAATAGGATGTCAGTCGCAGGAGAAGGAGCCACAAGGTAGAAAAGGAAGGCCGCTACCCTCCTACCTCATATGCACACCACCTGCACCGAGAAAAGAAGCAGAGGGATTTGGGGACCGAACAGGGAGACAACAGCTTAGATGAATGCGGACTGTTGTGCACGAGAGGACCGGGAGAGGCCAGGAGTACAGAGGATGAGAGCAGAGGGCGAATTGGAGAAGATAAGAAGGGCCAGGAAGAGGGAGGGGGTTCTGAATTCCTCAGAGGAAGGGACCAGATGCGTCGGGAGCTGTGCAGCCTGGGAAGCTCAGAAGGAGGAGGGGGAAAATGGGAAGCAGAGGCAGAGGCAAAGGGGCAGAGGCCCGGTGGCACGCGTGAGTTGATAGGAGTCTGGAGGCAGGAAGGCTAATGCTAGGAGTGGAAGGAGCAGCAAGTCAGGGACAAGGAGGGCATGAAGAGAGAATCTCAGGGAGTTTGTGCTGAAGCAAGTATGAGTGCAGGGGACAAGACTCAGGAATTCAGCCGCTGATGGAAGTTGGTGGCAAGGAAGGCCAGGATGCTGGCCACGGGACGGGCGCCCCTCCTCCCCCACCCCCTCCATGTACCAACGAGACGGAAATAGAGCCAGGGCATTCTGGGGCACAGGCCTCTGCCCCTCTCTGCCTACAGTGCCTTGCTTCAGGGTGTAGACCAGAGGGGTAAAAAATGCCTTCTTTGGTTGGGGCACTTCCTGGGCATCATCCCGTGGTCCTGCTGCATTCACATGTCTCCCCTCATTGCATTCCGCCAAGAGTGGTTTGCAATTCAGGTCGCTCAAGCTGCATGGTACAGGGAATGGGAAACAGGTGAGGACAGCAGGGGAAGACACCTGTGCAGTTAGGAGAACCCAATAACCCCTCAGCTGCTGACCTTGAAGCTCCATTCTGCTGTCATCAAACAGATGACGTTGATGGGGAGAGAGGTGGCGGATTCAGACACCGGCCACTTCCAGGTCTGGCAAGGGCAGAGGAGGTGGGGGAGCTGTCCAACACGGGTTGAGCCAGGATGTGGGATGAGAAGTGGACCCAGCCCGTCCCAGCGGGGTTTCCAGGTGCGCGATTTGAGGCTCCGGAGCTCCTGTACTTCCCTGTTGGCCTGTGAGAACTGGTGAGCAGTCAGAGCCAACCCCTAAGGGCCTTCGCGTCCCTTTCGCTATGGCAACTCCAGTTGGAACACTGGCACACGTCAGCAGGTGGCGCCTAGAACCTGACCACGTCACAGAGCGCCAAACCCTCCGGGCACCGCCCAGAGGCTTCCCCGCACCCCTGGGGCGCATGTGCAGTCAAGGAGGCATAAGCAGGGCCTGATGGCCTGTGAGCACCAACTGACTACGGCTAGGAGGCGTCACTCCCCCTCCCGCTAAAGCTGATCCTGTTGGAATGCAAATGCAAATGCACCTCAGCACACTGGGCAAGGCATGGAAACCCAAAACATCCAGCCACCTCCCGGAGGCTATGCTGCTCCTCGGCGGGCCGCGCATGCGCAGTCCTGCAACCTCAGTATCACACCAGGCTCCTCCCTAGCAAGCCAGGGAAGGACTTCAAGTGGTCTCGGTCAAGTGAGCAGATGCTTTTTCCAGACTAATAGGATGTCAGTCGCAGGAGAAGGAGCCACAAGGTAGAAAAGGAAGGCCGCTACCCTCCTACCTCATATGCACACCTCCTGCACCGAGAAAAGAAGCAGAGGGATTTGGGGACCGAACAGGGAGACAACAGCTTAGATGAATGCGGACTGTTGTGCACGAGAGGACCGGGAGAGGCCAGGAGTACAGAGGATGAGAGCAGAGGGCGAATTGGAGAAGATAAGAAGGGCCAGGAAGAGGGAGGGGGTTCTGAATTCCTCAGAGGAAGGGACCAGATGCGTCGGGAGCTGTGCAGCCTGGGAAGCTCAGAAGGAGGAGGGGGAAAATGGGAAGCAGAGGCAGAGGCAAAGGGGCAGAGGCCCGGTGGCACGCGTGAGTTGATAGGAGTCTGGAGGCAGGAAGGCTAATGCTAGGAGTGGAAGGAGCAGCAAGTCAGGGACAAGGAGGGCATGAAGAGAGAATCTCAGGGAGTTTGTGCTGAAGCAAGTATGAGTGCAGGGGACAAGACTCAGGAATTCAGCCGCTGATGGAAGTTGGTGGCAAGGAAGGCCAGGATGCTGGCCACGGGACGGGCGCCCCTCCTCCCCCACCCCCTCCATGTACCAACGAGACGGAAATAGAGCCAGGGCATTCTGGGGCACAGGCCTCTGCCCCTCTCTGCCTACAGTGCCTTGCTTCAGGGTGTAGACCAGAGGGGTAAAGAATGCCTTCTTTGGTTGGGGCACTTCCTGGGCATCATCCCGTGGTCCTGCTGCATTCACATGTCTCCCCTCATTGCATTCCGCCAAGAGTGGTTTGCAATTCAGGTCGCTCAAGCTGCATGGTACAGGGAATGGGAAACAGGTGAGGACAGCAGGGGAAGACACCTGTGCAGTTAGGAGAACCCAATAACCCCTCAGCTGCTGACCTTGAAGCTCCATTCTGCTGTCATCAAACAGATGACGTTGATGGGGAGAGAGGTGGCGGATTCAGACACCGGCCACTTCCAGGTCTGGCAAGGGCAGAGGAGGTGGGGGAGCTGTCCAACACGGGTTGAGCCAGGATGTGGGATGAGAAGTGGACCCAGCCCGTCCCAGCGGGGTTTCCAGGTGCGCGATTTGAGGCTCCGGAGCTCCTGTACTTCCCTGTTGGCCTGTGAGAACTGGTGAGCAGTCAGAGCCAACCCCTAAGGGCCTTCGCGTCCCTTTCGCTATGGCAACTCCACTTGGAACACTGGCACACGTCAGCAGGTGGCGCCTAGAACCTGACCACGTCACAGAGCGCCAAACCCTCCGGGCACCGCCCAGAGGCTTCCCCGCACCCCTGGGGCGCATGTGCAGTCAAGGAGGCATAAGCAGGGCCTGATGGCCTGTGAGCACCAACTGACTACGGCTAGGAGGCGTCACTCCCCCTCCCGCTAAAGCTGATCCTGTTGGAATGCAAATGCAAATGCACCTCAGCACACTGGGCAAGGCATGGAAACCCAAAACATCCAGCCACCTCCCGGAGGCTATGCTGCTCCTCGGCGGGCCGCGCATGCGCAGTCCTGCAACCTCAGTATCACACCAGGCTCCTCCCTAGCAAGCCAGGGAAGGACTTCAAGTGGTCTCGGTCAAGTGAGCAGATGCTTTTTCCAGACTAATAGGATGTCAGTCGCAGGAGAAGGAGCCACAAGGTAGAAAAGGAAGGCCGCTACCCTCCTACCTCATATGCACACCTCCTGCACCGAGAAAAGAAGCAGAGGGATTTGGGGACCGAACAGGGAGACAACAGCTTAGATGAATGCGGACTGTTGTGCACGAGAGGACCGGGAGAGGCCAGGAGTACAGAGGATGAGAGCAGAGGGCGAATTGGAGAAGATAAGAAGGGCCAGGAAGAGGGAGGGGGTTCTGAATTCCTCAGAGGAAGGGACCAGATGCGTCGGGAGCTGTGCAGCCTGGGAAGCTCAGAAGGAGGAGGGGGAAAATGGGAAGCAGAGGCAGAGGCAAAGGGGCAGAGGCCCGGTGGCACGCGTGAGTTGATAGGAGTCTGGAGGCAGGAAGGCTAATGCTAGGAGTGGAAGGAGCAGCAAGTCAGGGACAAGGAGGGCATGAAGAGAGAATCTCAGGGAGTTTGTGCTGAAGCAAGTATGAGTGCAGGGGACAAGACTCAGGAATTCAGCCGCTGATGGAAGTTGGTGGCAAGGAAGGCCAGGATGCTGGCCACGGGACGGGCGCCCCTCCTCCCCCACCCCCTCCATGTACCAACGAGACGGAAATAGAGCCAGGGCATTCTGGGGCACAGGCCTCTGCCCCTCTCTGCCTACAGTGCCTTGCTTCAGGGTGTAGACCAGAGGGGTAAAGAATGCCTTCTTTGGTTGGGGCACTTCCTGGGCATCATCCCGTGGTCCTGCTGCATTCACATGTCTCCCCTCATTGCATTCCGCCAAGAGTGGTTTGCAATTCAGGTCGCTCAAGCTGCATGGTACAGGGAATGGGAAACAGGTGAGGACAGCAGGGGAAGACACCTGTGCAGTTAGGAGAACCCAATAACCCCTCAGCTGCTGACCTTGAAGCTCCATTCTGCTGTCATCAAACAGATGACGTTGATGGGGAGAGAGGTGGCGGATTCAGACACCGGCCACTTCCAGGTCTGGCAAGGGCAGAGGAGGTGGGGGAGCTGTCCAACACGGGTTGAGCCAGGATGTGGGATGAGAAGTGGACCCAGCCCGTCCCAGCGGGGTTTCCAGGTGCGCGATTTGAGGCTCCGGAGCTCCTGTACTTCCCTGTTGGCCTGTGAGAACTGGTGAGCAGTCAGAGCCAACCCCTAAGGGCCTTCGCGTCCCTTTCGCTATGGCAACTCCACTTGGAACACTGGCACACGTCAGCAGGTGGCGCCTAGAACCTGACCACGTCACAGAGCGCCAAACCCTCCGGGCACCGCCCAGAGGCTTCCCCGCACCCCTGGGGCGCATGTGCAGTCAAGGAGGCATAAGCAGGGCCTGATGGCCTGTGAGCACCAACTGACTACGGCTAGGAGGCGTCACTCCCCCTCCCGCTAAAGCTGATCCTGTTGGAATGCAAATGCAAATGCACCTCAGCACACTGGGCAAGGCATGGAAACCCAAAACATCCAGCCACCTCCCGGAGGCTATGCTGCTCCTCGGCGGGCCGCGCATGCGCAGTCCTGCAACCTCAGTATCACACCAGGCTCCTCCCTAGCAAGCCAGGGAAGGACTTCAAGTGGTCTCGGTCAAGTGAGCAGATGCTTTTTCCAGACTAATAGGATGTCAGTCGCAGGAGAAGGAGCCACAAGGTAGAAAAGGAAGGCCGCTACCCTCCTACCTCATATGCACACCTCCTGCACCGAGAAAAGAAGCAGAGGGATTTGGGGACCGAACAGGGAGACAACAGCTTAGATGAATGCGGACTGTTGTGCACGAGAGGACCGGGAGAGGCCAGGAGTACAGAGGATGAGAGCAGAGGGCGAATTGGAGAAGATAAGAAGGGCCAGGAAGAGGGAGGGGGTTCTGAATTCCTCAGAGGAAGGGACCAGATGCGTCGGGAGCTGTGCAGCCTGGGAAGCTCAGAAGGAGGAGGGGGAAAATGGGAAGCAGAGGCAGAGGCAAAGGGGCAGAGGCCCGGTGGCACGCGTGAGTTGATAGGAGTCTGGAGGCAGGAAGGCTAATGCTAGGAGTGGAAGGAGCAGCAAGTCAGGGACAAGGAGGGCATGAAGAGAGAATCTCAGGGAGTTTGTGCTGAAGCAAGTATGAGTGCAGGGGACAAGACTCAGGAATTCAGCCGCTGATGGAAGTTGGTGGCAAGGAAGGCCAGGATGCTGGCCACGGGACGGGCGCCCCTCCTCCCCCACCCCCTCCATGTACCAACGAGACGGAAATAGAGCCAGGGCATTCTGGGGCACAGGCCTCTGCCCCTCTCTGCCTACAGTGCCTTGCTTCAGGGTGTAGACCAGAGGGGTAAAGAATGCCTTCTTTGGTTGGGGCACTTCCTGGGCATCATCCCGTGGTCCTGCTGCATTCACATGTCTCCCCTCATTGCATTCCGCCAAGAGTGGTTTGCAATTCAGGTCGCTCAAGCTGCATGGTACAGGGAATGGGAAACAGGTGAGGACAGCAGGGGAAGACACCTGTGCAGTTAGGAGAACCCAATAACCCCTCAGCTGCTGACCTTGAAGCTCCATTCTGCTGTCATCAAACAGATGACGTTGATGGGGAGAGAGGTGGCGGATTCAGACACCGGCCACTTCCAGGTCTGGCAAGGGCAGAGGAGGTGGGGGAGCTGTCCAACACGGGTTGAGCCAGGATGTGGGATGAGAAGTGGACCCAGCCCGTCCCAGCGGGGTTTCCAGGTGCGCGATTTGAGGCTCCGGAGCTCCTGTACTTCCCTGTTGGCCTGTGAGAACTGGTGAGCAGTCAGAGCCAACCCCTAAGGGCCTTCGCGTCCCTTTCGCTATGGCAACTCCACTTGGAACACTGGCACACGTCAGCAGGTGGCGCCTAGAACCTGACCACGTCACAGAGCGCCAAACCCTCCGGGCACCGCCCAGAGGCTTCCCCGCACCCCTGGGGCGCATGTGCAGTCAAGGAGGCATAAGCAGGGCCTGATGGCCTGTGAGCACCAACTGACTACGGCTAGGAGGCGTCACTCCCCCTCCCGCTAAAGCTGATCCTGTTGGAATGCAAATGCAAATGCACCTCAGCACACTGGGCAAGGCATGGAAACCCAAAACATCCAGCCACCTCCCGGAGGCTATGCTGCTCCTCGGCGGGCCGCGCATGCGCAGTCCTGCAACCTCAGTATCACACCAGGCTCCTCCCTAGCAAGCCAGGGAAGGACTTCAAGTGGTCTCGGTCAAGTGAGCAGATGCTTTTTCCAGACTAATAGGATGTCAGTCGCAGGAGAAGGAGCCACAAGGTAGAAAAGGAAGGCCGCTACCCTCCTACCTCATATGCACACCTCCTGCACCGAGAAAAGAAGCAGAGGGATTTGGGGACCGAACAGGGAGACAACAGCTTAGATGAATGCGGACTGTTGTGCACGAGAGGACCGGGAGAGGCCAGGAGTACAGAGGATGAGAGCAGAGGGCGAATTGGAGAAGATAAGAAGGGCCAGGAAGAGGGAGGGGGTTCTGAATTCCTCAGAGGAAGGGACCAGATGCGTCGGGAGCTGTGCAGCCTGGGAAGCTCAGAAGGAGGAGGGGGAAAATGGGAAGCAGAGGCAGAGGCAAAGGGGCAGAGGCCCGGTGGCACGCGTGAGTTGATAGGAGTCTGGAGGCAGGAAGGCTAATGCTAGGAGTGGAAGGAGCAGCAAGTCAGGGACAAGGAGGGCATGAAGAGAGAATCTCAGGGAGTTTGTGCTGAAGCAAGTATGAGTGCAGGGGACAAGACTCAGGAATTCAGCCGCTGATGGAAGTTGGTGGCAAGGAAGGCCAGGATGCTGGCCACGGGACGGGCGCCCCTCCTCCCCCACCCCCTCCATGTACCAACGAGACGGAAATAGAGCCAGGGCATTCTGGGGCACAGGCCTCTGCCCCTCTCTGCCTACAGTGCCTTGCTTCAGGGTGTAGACCAGAGGGGTAAAGAATGCCTTCTTTGGTTGGGGCACTTCCTGGGCATCATCCCGTGGTCCTGCTGCATTCACATGTCTCCCCTCATTGCATTCCGCCAAGAGTGGTTTGCAATTCAGGTCGCTCAAGCTGCATGGTACAGGGAATGGGAAACAGGTGAGGACAGCAGGGGAAGACACCTGTGCAGTTAGGAGAACCCAATAACCCCTCAGCTGCTGACCTTGAAGCTCCATTCTGCTGTCATCAAACAGATGACGTTGATGGGGAGAGAGGTGGCGGATTCAGACACCGGCCACTTCCAGGTCTGGCAAGGGCAGAGGAGGTGGGGGAGCTGTCCAACACGGGTTGAGCCAGGATGTGGGATGAGAAGTGGACCCAGCCCGTCCCAGCGGGGTTTCCAGGTGCGCGATTTGAGGCTCCGGAGCTCCTGTACTTCCCTGTTGGCCTGTGAGAACTGGTGAGCAGTCAGAGCCAACCCCTAAGGGCCTTCGCGTCCCTTTCGCTATGGCAACTCCACTTGGAACACTGGCACACGTCAGCAGGTGGCGCCTAGAACCTGACCACGTCACAGAGCGCCAAACCCTCCGGGCACCGCCCAGAGGCTTCCCCGCACCCCTGGGGCGCATGTGCAGTCAAGGAGGCATAAGCAGGGCCTGATGGCCTGTGAGCACCAACTGACTACGGCTAGGAGGCGTCACTCCCCCTCCCGCTAAAGCTGATCCTGTTGGAATGCAAATGCAAATGCACCTCAGCACACTGGGCAAGGCATGGAAACCCAAAACATCCAGCCACCTCCCGGAGGCTATGCTGCTCCTCGGCGGGCCGCGCATGCGCAGTCCTGCAACCTCAGTATCACACCAGGCTCCTCCCTAGCAAGCCAGGGAAGGACTTCAAGTGGTCTCGGTCAAGTGAGCAGATGCTTTTTCCAGACTAATAGGATGTCAGTCGCAGGAGAAGGAGCCACAAGGTAGAAAAGGAAGGCCGCTACCCTCCTACCTCATATGCACACCTCCTGCACCGAGAAAAGAAGCAGAGGGATTTGGGGACCGAACAGGGAGACAACAGCTTAGATGAATGCGGACTGTTGTGCACGAGAGGACCGGGAGAGGCCAGGAGTACAGAGGATGAGAGCAGAGGGCGAATTGGAGAAGATAAGAAGGGCCAGGAAGAGGGAGGGGGTTCTGAATTCCTCAGAGGAAGGGACCAGATGCGTCGGGAGCTGTGCAGCCTGGGAAGCTCAGAAGGAGGAGGGGGAAAATGGGAAGCAGAGGCAGAGGCAAAGGGGCAGAGGCCCGGTGGCACGCGTGAGTTGATAGGAGTCTGGAGGCAGGAAGGCTAATGCTAGGAGTGGAAGGAGCAGCAAGTCAGGGACAAGGAGGGCATGAAGAGAGAATCTCAGGGAGTTTGTGCTGAAGCAAGTATGAGTGCAGGGGACAAGACTCAGGAATTCAGCCGCTGATGGAAGTTGGTGGCAAGGAAGGCCAGGATGCTGGCCACGGGACGGGCGCCCCTCCTCCCCCACCCCCTCCATGTACCAACGAGACGGAAATAGAGCCAGGGCATTCTGGGGCACAGGCCTCTGCCCCTCTCTGCCTACAGTGCCTTGCTTCAGGGTGTAGACCAGAGGGGTAAAGAATGCCTTCTTTGGTTGGGGCACTTCCTGGGCATCATCCCGTGGTCCTGCTGCATTCACATGTCTCCCCTCATTGCATTCCGCCAAGAGTGGTTTGCAATTCAGGTCGCTCAAGCTGCATGGTACAGGGAATGGGAAACAGGTGAGGACAGCAGGGGAAGACACCTGTGCAGTTAGGAGAACCCAATAACCCCTCAGCTGCTGACCTTGAAGCTCCATTCTGCTGTCATCAAACAGATGACGTTGATGGGGAGAGAGGTGGCGGATTCAGACACCGGCCACTTCCAGGTCTGGCAAGGGCAGAGGAGGTGGGGGAGCTGTCCAACACGGGTTGAGCCAGGATGTGGGATGAGAAGTGGACCCAGCCCGTCCCAGCGGGGTTTCCAGGTGCGCGATTTGAGGCTCCGGAGCTCCTGTACTTCCCTGTTGGCCTGTGAGAACTGGTGAGCAGTCAGAGCCAACCCCTAAGGGCCTTCGCGTCCCTTTCGCTATGGCAACTCCACTTGGAACACTGGCACACGTCAGCAGGTGGCGCCTAGAACCTGACCACGTCACAGAGCGCCAAACCCTCCGGGCACCGCCCAGAGGCTTCCCCGCACCCCTGGGGCGCATGTGCAGTCAAGGAGGCATAAGCAGGGCCTGATGGCCTGTGAGCACCAACTGACTACGGCTAGGAGGCGTCACTCCCCCTCCCGCTAAAGCTGATCCTGTTGGAATGCAAATGCAAATGCACCTCAGCACACTGGGCAAGGCATGGAAACCCAAAACATCCAGCCACCTCCCGGAGGCTATGCTGCTCCTCGGCGGGCCGCGCATGCGCAGTCCTGCAACCTCAGTATCACACCAGGCTCCTCCCTAGCAAGCCAGGGAAGGACTTCAAGTGGTCTCGGTCAAGTGAGCAGATGCTTTTTCCAGACTAATAGGATGTCAGTCGCAGGAGAAGGAGCCACAAGGTAGAAAAGGAAGGCCGCTACCCTCCTACCTCATATGCACACCTCCTGCACCGAGAAAAGAAGCAGAGGGATTTGGGGACCGAACAGGGAGACAACAGCTTAGATGAATGCGGACTGTTGTGCACGAGAGGACCGGGAGAGGCCAGGAGTACAGAGGATGAGAGCAGAGGGCGAATTGGAGAAGATAAGAAGGGCCAGGAAGAGGGAGGGGGTTCTGAATTCCTCAGAGGAAGGGACCAGATGCGTCGGGAGCTGTGCAGCCTGGGAAGCTCAGAAGGAGGAGGGGGAAAATGGGAAGCAGAGGCAGAGGCAAAGGGGCAGAGGCCCGGTGGCACGCGTGAGTTGATAGGAGTCTGGAGGCAGGAAGGCTAATGCTAGGAGTGGAAGGAGCAGCAAGTCAGGGACAAGGAGGGCATGAAGAGAGAATCTCAGGGAGTTTGTGCTGAAGCAAGTATGAGTGCAGGGGACAAGACTCAGGAATTCAGCCGCTGATGGAAGTTGGTGGCAAGGAAGGCCAGGATGCTGGCCACGGGACGGGCGCCCCTCCTCCCCCACCCCCTCCATGTACCAACGAGACGGAAATAGAGCCAGGGCATTCTGGGGCACAGGCCTCTGCCCCTCTCTGCCTACAGTGCCTTGCTTCAGGGTGTAGACCAGAGGGGTAAAGAATGCCTTCTTTGGTTGGGGCACTTCCTGGGCATCATCCCGTGGTCCTGCTGCATTCACATGTCTCCCCTCATTGCATTCCGCCAAGAGTGGTTTGCAATTCAGGTCGCTCAAGCTGCATGGTACAGGGAATGGGAAACAGGTGAGGACAGCAGGGGAAGACACCTGTGCAGTTAGGAGAACCCAATAACCCCTCAGCTGCTGACCTTGAATCTCCATTCTGCTGTCATCAAACAGATGACGTTGATGGGGAGAGAGGTGGCGGATTCAGACACCGGCCACTTCCAGGTCTGGCAAGGGCAGAGGAGGTGGGGGAGCTGTCCAACACGGGTTGAGCCAGGATGTGGGATGAGAAGTGGACCCAGCCCGTCCCAGCGGGGTTTCCAGGTGCGCGATTTGAGGCTCCGGAGCTCCTGTACTTCCCTGTTGGCCTGTGAGAACTGGTGAGCAGTCAGAGCCAACCCCTAAGGGCCTTCGCGTCCCTTTCGCTATGGCAACTCCACTTGGAACACTGGCACACGTCAGCAGGTGGCGCCTAGAACCTGACCACGTCACAGAGCGCCAAACCCTCCGGGCACCGCCCAGAGGCTTCCCCGCACCCCTGGGGCGCATGTGCAGTCAAGGAGGCATAAGCAGGGCCTGATGGCCTGTGAGCACCAACTGACTACGGCTAGGAGGCGTCACTCCCCCTCCCGCTAAAGCTGATCCTGTTGGAATGCAAATGCAAATGCACCTCAGCACACTGGGCAAGGCATGGAAACCCAAAACATCCAGCCACCTCCCGGAGGCTATGCTGCTCCTCGGCGGGCCGCGCATGCGCAGTCCTGCAACCTCAGTATCACACCAGGCTCCTCCCTAGCAAGCCAGGGAAGGACTTCAAGTGGTCTCGGTCAAGTGAGCAGATGCTTTTTCCAGACTAATAGGATGTCAGTCGCAGGAGAAGGAGCCACAAGGTAGAAAAGGAAGGCCGCTACCCTCCTACCTCATATGCACACCACCTGCACCGAGAAAAGAAGCAGAGGGATTTGGGGACCGAACAGGGAGACAACAGCTTAGATGAATGCGGACTGTTGTGCACGAGAGGACCGGGAGAGGCCAGGAGTACAGAGGATGAGAGCAGAGGGCGAATTGGAGAAGATAAGAAGGGCCAGGAAGAGGGAGGGGGTTCTGAATTCCTCAGAGGAAGGGACCAGATGCGTCGGGAGCTGTGCAGCCTGGGAAGCTCAGAAGGAGGAGGGGGAAAATGGGAAGCAGAGGCAGAGGCAAAGGGGCAGAGGCCCGGTGGCACGCGTGAGTTGATAGGAGTCTGGAGGCAGGAAGGCTAATGCTAGGAGTGGAAGGAGCAGCAAGTCAGGGACAAGGAGGGCATGAAGAGAGAATCTCAGGGAGTTTGTGCTGAAGCAAGTATGAGTGCAGGGGACAAGACTCAGGAATTCAGCCGCTGATGGAAGTTGGTGGCAAGGAAGGCCAGGATGCTGGCCACGGGACGGGCGCCCCTCCTCCCCCACCCCCTCCATGTACCAACGAGACGGAAATAGAGCCAGGGCATTCTGGGGCACAGGCCTCTGCCCCTCTCTGCCTACAGTGCCTTGCTTCAGGGTGTAGACCAGAGGGGTAAAAAATGCCTTCTTTGGTTGGGGCACTTCCTGGGCATCATCCCGTGGTCCTGCTGCATTCACATGTCTCCCCTCATTGCATTCCGCCAAGAGTGGTTTGCAATTCAGGTCGCTCAAGCTGCATGGTACAGGGAATGGGAAACAGGTGAGGACAGCAGGGGAAGACACCTGTGCAGTTAGGAGAACCCAATAACCCCTCAGCTGCTGACCTTGAAGCTCCATTCTGCTGTCATCAAACAGATGACGTTGATGGGGAGAGAGGTGGCGGATTCAGACACCGGCCACTTCCAGGTCTGGCAAGGGCAGAGGAGGTGGGGGAGCTGTCCAACACGGGTTGAGCCAGGATGTGGGATGAGAAGTGGACCCAGCCCGTCCCAGCGGGGTTTCCAGGTGCGCGATTTGAGGCTCCGGAGCTCCTGTACTTCCCTGTTGGCCTGTGAGAACTGGTGAGCAGTCAGAGCCAACCCCTAAGGGCCTTCGCGTCCCTTTCGCTATGGCAACTCCAGTTGGAACACTGGCACACGTCAGCAGGTGGCGCCTAGAACCTGACCACGTCACAGAGCGCCAAACCCTCCGGGCACCGCCCAGAGGCTTCCCCGCACCCCTGGGGCGCATGTGCAGTCAAGGAGGCATAAGCAGGGCCTGATGGCCTGTGAGCACCAACTGACTACGGCTAGGAGGCGTCACTCCCCCTCCCGCTAAAGCTGATCCTGTTGGAATGCAAATGCAAATGCACCTCAGCACACTGGGCAAGGCATGGAAACCCAAAACATCCAGCCACCTCCCGGAGGCTATGCTGCTCCTCGGCGGGCCGCGCATGCGCAGTCCTGCAACCTCAGTATCACACCAGGCTCCTCCCTAGCAAGCCAGGGAAGGACTTCAAGTGGTCTCGGTCAAGTGAGCAGATGCTTTTTCCAGACTAATAGGATGTCAGTCGCAGGAGAAGGAGCCACAAGGTAGAAAAGGAAGGCCGCTACCCTCCTACCTCATATGCACACCTCCTGCACCGAGAAAAGAAGCAGAGGGATTTGGGGACCGAACAGGGAGACAACAGCTTAGATGAATGCGGACTGTTGTGCACGAGAGGACCGGGAGAGGCCAGGAGTACAGAGGATGAGAGCAGAGGGCGAATTGGAGAAGATAAGAAGGGCCAGGAAGAGGGAGGGGGTTCTGAATTCCTCAGAGGAAGGGACCAGATGCGTCGGGAGCTGTGCAGCCTGGGAAGCTCAGAAGGAGGAGGGGGAAAATGGGAAGCAGAGGCAGAGGCAAAGGGGCAGAGGCCCGGTGGCACGCGTGAGTTGATAGGAGTCTGGAGGCAGGAAGGCTAATGCTAGGAGTGGAAGGAGCAGCAAGTCAGGGACAAGGAGGGCATGAAGAGAGAATCTCAGGGAGTTTGTGCTGAAGCAAGTATGAGTGCAGGGGACAAGACTCAGGAATTCAGCCGCTGATGGAAGTTGGTGGCAAGGAAGGCCAGGATGCTGGCCACGGGACGGGCGCCCCTCCTCCCCCACCCCCTCCATGTACCAACGAGACGGAAATAGAGCCAGGGCATTCTGGGGCACAGGCCTCTGCCCCTCTCTGCCTACAGTGCCTTGCTTCAGGGTGTAGACCAGAGGGGTAAAGAATGCCTTCTTTGGTTGGGGCACTTCCTGGGCATCATCCCGTGGTCCTGCTGCATTCACATGTCTCCCCTCATTGCATTCCGCCAAGAGTGGTTTGCAATTCAGGTCGCTCAAGCTGCATGGTACAGGGAATGGGAAACAGGTGAGGACAGCAGGGGAAGACACCTGTGCAGTTAGGAGAACCCAATAACCCCTCAGCTGCTGACCTTGAAGCTCCATTCTGCTGTCATCAAACAGATGACGTTGATGGGGAGAGAGGTGGCGGATTCAGACACCGGCCACTTCCAGGTCTGGCAAGGGCAGAGGAGGTGGGGGAGCTGTCCAACACGGGTTGAGCCAGGATGTGGGATGAGAAGTGGACCCAGCCCGTCCCAGCGGGGTTTCCAGGTGCGCGATTTGAGGCTCCGGAGCTCCTGTACTTCCCTGTTGGCCTGTGAGAACTGGTGAGCAGTCAGAGCCAACCCCTAAGGGCCTTCGCGTCCCTTTCGCTATGGCAACTCCACTTGGAACACTGGCACACGTCAGCAGGTGGCGCCTAGAACCTGACCACGTCACAGAGCGCCAAACCCTCCGGGCACCGCCCAGAGGCTTCCCCGCACCCCTGGGGCGCATGTGCAGTCAAGGAGGCATAAGCAGGGCCTGATGGCCTGTGAGCACCAACTGACTACGGCTAGGAGGCGTCACTCCCCCTCCCGCTAAAGCTGATCCTGTTGGAATGCAAATGCAAATGCACCTCAGCACACTGGGCAAGGCATGGAAACCCAAAACATCCAGCCACCTCCCGGAGGCTATGCTGCTCCTCGGCGGGCCGCGCATGCGCAGTCCTGCAACCTCAGTATCACACCAGGCTCCTCCCTAGCAAGCCAGGGAAGGACTTCAAGTGGTCTCGGTCAAGTGAGCAGATGCTTTTTCCAGACTAATAGGATGTCAGTCGCAGGAGAAGGAGCCACAAGGTAGAAAAGGAAGGCCGCTACCCTCCTACCTCATATGCACACCACCTGCACCGAGAAAAGAAGCAGAGGGATTTGGGGACCGAACAGGGAGACAACAGCTTAGATGAATGCGGACTGTTGTGCACGAGAGGACCGGGAGAGGCCAGGAGTACAGAGGATGAGAGCAGAGGGCGAATTGGAGAAGATAAGAAGGGCCAGGAAGAGGGAGGGGGTTCTGAATTCCTCAGAGGAAGGGACCAGATGCGTCGGGAGCTGTGCAGCCTGGGAAGCTCAGAAGGAGGAGGGGGAAAATGGGAAGCAGAGGCAGAGGCAAAGGGGCAGAGGCCCGGTGGCACGCGTGAGTTGATAGGAGTCTGGAGGCAGGAAGGCTAATGCTAGGAGTGGAAGGAGCAGCAAGTCAGGGACAAGGAGGGCATGAAGAGAGAATCTCAGGGAGTTTGTGCTGAAGCAAGTATGAGTGCAGGGGACAAGACTCAGGAATTCAGCCGCTGATGGAAGTTGGTGGCAAGGAAGGCCAGGATGCTGGCCACGGGACGGGCGCCCCTCCTCCCCCACCCCCTCCATGTACCAACGAGACGGAAATAGAGCCAGGGCATTCTGGGGCACAGGCCTCTGCCCCTCTCTGCCTACAGTGCCTTGCTTCAGGGTGTAGACCAGAGGGGTAAAAAATGCCTTCTTTGGTTGGGGCACTTCCTGGGCATCATCCCGTGGTCCTGCTGCATTCACATGTCTCCCCTCATTGCATTCCGCCAAGAGTGGTTTGCAATTCAGGTCGCTCAAGCTGCATGGTACAGGGAATGGGAAACAGGTGAGGACAGCAGGGGAAGACACCTGTGCAGTTAGGAGAACCCAATAACCCCTCAGCTGCTGACCTTGAAGCTCCATTCTGCTGTCATCAAACAGATGACGTTGATGGGGAGAGAGGTGGCGGATTCAGACACCGGCCACTTCCAGGTCTGGCAAGGGCAGAGGAGGTGGGGGAGCTGTCCAACACGGGTTGAGCCAGGATGTGGGATGAGAAGTGGACCCAGCCCGTCCCAGCGGGGTTTCCAGGTGCGCGATTTGAGGCTCCGGAGCTCCTGTACTTCCCTGTTGGCCTGTGAGAACTGGTGAGCAGTCAGAGCCAACCCCTAAGGGCCTTCGCGTCCCTTTCGCTATGGCAACTCCAGTTGGAACACTGGCACACGTCAGCAGGTGGCGCCTAGAACCTGACCACGTCACAGAGCGCCAAACCCTCCGGGCACCGCCCAGAGGCTTCCCCGCACCCCTGGGGCGCATGTGCAGTCAAGGAGGCATAAGCAGGGCCTGATGGCCTGTGAGCACCAACTGACTACGGCTAGGAGGCGTCACTCCCCCTCCCGCTAAAGCTGATCCTGTTGGAATGCAAATGCAAATGCACCTCAGCACACTGGGCAAGGCATGGAAACCCAAAACATCCAGCCACCTCCCGGAGGCTATGCTGCTCCTCGGCGGGCCGCGCATGCGCAGTCCTGCAACCTCAGTATCACACCAGGCTCCTCCCTAGCAAGCCAGGGAAGGACTTCAAGTGGTCTCGGTCAAGTGAGCAGATGCTTTTTCCAGACTAATAGGATGTCAGTCGCAGGAGAAGGAGCCACAAGGTAGAAAAGGAAGGCCGCTACCCTCCTACCTCATATGCACACCTCCTGCACCGAGAAAAGAAGCAGAGGGATTTGGGGACCGAACAGGGAGACAACAGCTTAGATGAATGCGGACTGTTGTGCACGAGAGGACCGGGAGAGGCCAGGAGTACAGAGGATGAGAGCAGAGGGCGAATTGGAGAAGATAAGAAGGGCCAGGAAGAGGGAGGGGGTTCTGAATTCCTCAGAGGAAGGGACCAGATGCGTCGGGAGCTGTGCAGCCTGGGAAGCTCAGAAGGAGGAGGGGGAAAATGGGAAGCAGAGGCAGAGGCAAAGGGGCAGAGGCCCGGTGGCACGCGTGAGTTGATAGGAGTCTGGAGGCAGGAAGGCTAATGCTAGGAGTGGAAGGAGCAGCAAGTCAGGGACAAGGAGGGCATGAAGAGAGAATCTCAGGGAGTTTGTGCTGAAGCAAGTATGAGTGCAGGGGACAAGACTCAGGAATTCAGCCGCTGATGGAAGTTGGTGGCAAGGAAGGCCAGGATGCTGGCCACGGGACGGGCGCCCCTCCTCCCCCACCCCCTCCATGTACCAACGAGACGGAAATAGAGCCAGGGCATTCTGGGGCACAGGCCTCTGCCCCTCTCTGCCTACAGTGCCTTGCTTCAGGGTGTAGACCAGAGGGGTAAAGAATGCCTTCTTTGGTTGGGGCACTTCCTGGGCATCATCCCGTGGTCCTGCTGCATTCACATGTCTCCCCTCATTGCATTCCGCCAAGAGTGGTTTGCAATTCAGGTCGCTCAAGCTGCATGGTACAGGGAATGGGAAACAGGTGAGGACAGCAGGGGAAGACACCTGTGCAGTTAGGAGAACCCAATAACCCCTCAGCTGCTGACCTTGAAGCTCCATTCTGCTGTCATCAAACAGATGACGTTGATGGGGAGAGAGGTGGCGGATTCAGACACCGGCCACTTCCAGGTCTGGCAAGGGCAGAGGAGGTGGGGGAGCTGTCCAACACGGGTTGAGCCAGGATGTGGGATGAGAAGTGGACCCAGCCCGTCCCAGCGGGGTTTCCAGGTGCGCGATTTGAGGCTCCGGAGCTCCTGTACTTCCCTGTTGGCCTGTGAGAACTGGTGAGCAGTCAGAGCCAACCCCTAAGGGCCTTCGCGTCCCTTTCGCTATGGCAACTCCACTTGGAACACTGGCACACGTCAGCAGGTGGCGCCTAGAACCTGACCACGTCACAGAGCGCCAAACCCTCCGGGCACCGCCCAGAGGCTTCCCCGCACCCCTGGGGCGCATGTGCAGTCAAGGAGGCATAAGCAGGGCCTGATGGCCTGTGAGCACCAACTGACTACGGCTAGGAGGCGTCACTCCCCCTCCCGCTAAAGCTGATCCTGTTGGAATGCAAATGCAAATGCACCTCAGCACACTGGGCAAGGCATGGAAACCCAAAACATCCAGCCACCTCCCGGAGGCTATGCTGCTCCTCGGCGGGCCGCGCATGCGCAGTCCTGCAACCTCAGTATCACACCAGGCTCCTCCCTAGCAAGCCAGGGAAGGACTTCAAGTGGTCTCGGTCAAGTGAGCAGATGCTTTTTCCAGACTAATAGGATGTCAGTCGCAGGAGAAGGAGCCACAAGGTAGAAAAGGAAGGCCGCTACCCTCCTACCTCATATGCACACCTCCTGCACCGAGAAAAGAAGCAGAGGGATTTGGGGACCGAACAGGGAGACAACAGCTTAGATGAATGCGGACTGTTGTGCACGAGAGGACCGGGAGAGGCCAGGAGTACAGAGGATGAGAGCAGAGGGCGAATTGGAGAAGATAAGAAGGGCCAGGAAGAGGGAGGGGGTTCTGAATTCCTCAGAGGAAGGGACCAGATGCGTCGGGAGCTGTGCAGCCTGGGAAGCTCAGAAGGAGGAGGGGGAAAATGGGAAGCAGAGGCAGAGGCAAAGGGGCAGAGGCCCGGTGGCACGCGTGAGTTGATAGGAGTCTGGAGGCAGGAAGGCTAATGCTAGGAGTGGAAGGAGCAGCAAGTCAGGGACAAGGAGGGCATGAAGAGAGAATCTCAGGGAGTTTGTGCTGAAGCAAGTATGAGTGCAGGGGACAAGACTCAGGAATTCAGCCGCTGATGGAAGTTGGTGGCAAGGAAGGCCAGGATGCTGGCCACGGGACGGGCGCCCCTCCTCCCCCACCCCCTCCATGTACCAACGAGACGGAAATAGAGCCAGGGCATTCTGGGGCACAGGCCTCTGCCCCTCTCTGCCTACAGTGCCTTGCTTCAGGGTGTAGACCAGAGGGGTAAAGAATGCCTTCTTTGGTTGGGGCACTTCCTGGGCATCATCCCGTGGTCCTGCTGCATTCACATGTCTCCCCTCATTGCATTCCGCCAAGAGTGGTTTGCAATTCAGGTCGCTCAAGCTGCATGGTACAGGGAATGGGAAACAGGTGAGGACAGCAGGGGAAGACACCTGTGCAGTTAGGAGAACCCAATAACCCCTCAGCTGCTGACCTTGAAGCTCCATTCTGCTGTCATCAAACAGATGACGTTGATGGGGAGAGAGGTGGCGGATTCAGACACCGGCCACTTCCAGGTCTGGCAAGGGCAGAGGAGGTGGGGGAGCTGTCCAACACGGGTTGAGCCAGGATGTGGGATGAGAAGTGGACCCAGCCCGTCCCAGCGGGGTTTCCAGGTGCGCGATTTGAGGCTCCGGAGCTCCTGTACTTCCCTGTTGGCCTGTGAGAACTGGTGAGCAGTCAGAGCCAACCCCTAAGGGCCTTCGCGTCCCTTTCGCTATGGCAACTCCACTTGGAACACTGGCACACGTCAGCAGGTGGCGCCTAGAACCTGACCACGTCACAGAGCGCCAAACCCTCCGGGCACCGCCCAGAGGCTTCCCCGCACCCCTGGGGCGCATGTGCAGTCAAGGAGGCATAAGCAGGGCCTGATGGCCTGTGAGCACCAACTGACTACGGCTAGGAGGCGTCACTCCCCCTCCCGCTAAAGCTGATCCTGTTGGAATGCAAATGCAAATGCACCTCAGCACACTGGGCAAGGCATGGAAACCCAAAACATCCAGCCACCTCCCGGAGGCTATGCTGCTCCTCGGCGGGCCGCGCATGCGCAGTCCTGCAACCTCAGTATCACACCAGGCTCCTCCCTAGCAAGCCAGGGAAGGACTTCAAGTGGTCTCGGTCAAGTGAGCAGATGCTTTTTCCAGACTAATAGGATGTCAGTCGCAGGAGAAGGAGCCACAAGGTAGAAAAGGAAGGCCGCTACCCTCCTACCTCATATGCACACCTCCTGCACCGAGAAAAGAAGCAGAGGGATTTGGGGACCGAACAGGGAGACAACAGCTTAGATGAATGCGGACTGTTGTGCACGAGAGGACCGGGAGAGGCCAGGAGTACAGAGGATGAGAGCAGAGGGCGAATTGGAGAAGATAAGAAGGGCCAGGAAGAGGGAGGGGGTTCTGAATTCCTCAGAGGAAGGGACCAGATGCGTCGGGAGCTGTGCAGCCTGGGAAGCTCAGAAGGAGGAGGGGGAAAATGGGAAGCAGAGGCAGAGGCAAAGGGGCAGAGGCCCGGTGGCACGCGTGAGTTGATAGGAGTCTGGAGGCAGGAAGGCTAATGCTAGGAGTGGAAGGAGCAGCAAGTCAGGGACAAGGAGGGCATGAAGAGAGAATCTCAGGGAGTTTGTGCTGAAGCAAGTATGAGTGCAGGGGACAAGACTCAGGAATTCAGCCGCTGATGGAAGTTGGTGGCAAGGAAGGCCAGGATGCTGGCCACGGGACGGGCGCCCCTCCTCCCCCACCCCCTCCATGTACCAACGAGACGGAAATAGAGCCAGGGCATTCTGGGGCACAGGCCTCTGCCCCTCTCTGCCTACAGTGCCTTGCTTCAGGGTGTAGACCAGAGGGGTAAAGAATGCCTTCTTTGGTTGGGGCACTTCCTGGGCATCATCCCGTGGTCCTGCTGCATTCACATGTCTCCCCTCATTGCATTCCGCCAAGAGTGGTTTGCAATTCAGGTCGCTCAAGCTGCATGGTACAGGGAATGGGAAACAGGTGAGGACAGCAGGGGAAGACACCTGTGCAGTTAGGAGAACCCAATAACCCCTCAGCTGCTGACCTTGAAGCTCCATTCTGCTGTCATCAAACAGATGACGTTGATGGGGAGAGAGGTGGCGGATTCAGACACCGGCCACTTCCAGGTCTGGCAAGGGCAGAGGAGGTGGGGGAGCTGTCCAACACGGGTTGAGCCAGGATGTGGGATGAGAAGTGGACCCAGCCCGTCCCAGCGGGGTTTCCAGGTGCGCGATTTGAGGCTCCGGAGCTCCTGTACTTCCCTGTTGGCCTGTGAGAACTGGTGAGCAGTCAGAGCCAACCCCTAAGGGCCTTCGCGTCCCTTTCGCTATGGCAACTCCACTTGGAACACTGGCACACGTCAGCAGGTGGCGCCTAGAACCTGACCACGTCACAGAGCGCCAAACCCTCCGGGCACCGCCCAGAGGCTTCCCCGCACCCCTGGGGCGCATGTGCAGTCAAGGAGGCATAAGCAGGGCCTGATGGCCTGTGAGCACCAACTGACTACGGCTAGGAGGCGTCACTCCCCCTCCCGCTAAAGCTGATCCTGTTGGAATGCAAATGCAAATGCACCTCAGCACACTGGGCAAGGCATGGAAACCCAAAACATCCAGCCACCTCCCGGAGGCTATGCTGCTCCTCGGCGGGCCGCGCATGCGCAGTCCTGCAACCTCAGTATCACACCAGGCTCCTCCCTAGCAAGCCAGGGAAGGACTTCAAGTGGTCTCGGTCAAGTGAGCAGATGCTTTTTCCAGACTAATAGGATGTCAGTCGCAGGAGAAGGAGCCACAAGGTAGAAAAGGAAGGCCGCTACCCTCCTACCTCATATGCACACCTCCTGCACCGAGAAAAGAAGCAGAGGGATTTGGGGACCGAACAGGGAGACAACAGCTTAGATGAATGCGGACTGTTGTGCACGAGAGGACCGGGAGAGGCCAGGAGTACAGAGGATGAGAGCAGAGGGCGAATTGGAGAAGATAAGAAGGGCCAGGAAGAGGGAGGGGGTTCTGAATTCCTCAGAGGAAGGGACCAGATGCGTCGGGAGCTGTGCAGCCTGGGAAGCTCAGAAGGAGGAGGGGGAAAATGGGAAGCAGAGGCAGAGGCAAAGGGGCAGAGGCCCGGTGGCACGCGTGAGTTGATAGGAGTCTGGAGGCAGGAAGGCTAATGCTAGGAGTGGAAGGAGCAGCAAGTCAGGGACAAGGAGGGCATGAAGAGAGAATCTCAGGGAGTTTGTGCTGAAGCAAGTATGAGTGCAGGGGACAAGACTCAGGAATTCAGCCGCTGATGGAAGTTGGTGGCAAGGAAGGCCAGGATGCTGGCCACGGGACGGGCGCCCCTCCTCCCCCACCCCCTCCATGTACCAACGAGACGGAAATAGAGCCAGGGCATTCTGGGGCACAGGCCTCTGCCCCTCTCTGCCTACAGTGCCTTGCTTCAGGGTGTAGACCAGAGGGGTAAAGAATGCCTTCTTTGGTTGGGGCACTTCCTGGGCATCATCCCGTGGTCCTGCTGCATTCACATGTCTCCCCTCATTGCATTCCGCCAAGAGTGGTTTGCAATTCAGGTCGCTCAAGCTGCATGGTACAGGGAATGGGAAACAGGTGAGGACAGCAGGGGAAGACACCTGTGCAGTTAGGAGAACCCAATAACCCCTCAGCTGCTGACCTTGAAGCTCCATTCTGCTGTCATCAAACAGATGACGTTGATGGGGAGAGAGGTGGCGGATTCAGACACCGGCCACTTCCAGGTCTGGCAAGGGCAGAGGAGGTGGGGGAGCTGTCCAACACGGGTTGAGCCAGGATGTGGGATGAGAAGTGGACCCAGCCCGTCCCAGCGGGGTTTCCAGGTGCGCGATTTGAGGCTCCGGAGCTCCTGTACTTCCCTGTTGGCCTGTGAGAACTGGTGAGCAGTCAGAGCCAACCCCTAAGGGCCTTCGCGTCCCTTTCGCTATGGCAACTCCACTTGGAACACTGGCACACGTCAGCAGGTGGCGCCTAGAACCTGACCACGTCACAGAGCGCCAAACCCTCCGGGCACCGCCCAGAGGCTTCCCCGCACCCCTGGGGCGCATGTGCAGTCAAGGAGGCATAAGCAGGGCCTGATGGCCTGTGAGCACCAACTGACTACGGCTAGGAGGCGTCACTCCCCCTCCCGCTAAAGCTGATCCTGTTGGAATGCAAATGCAAATGCACCTCAGCACACTGGGCAAGGCATGGAAACCCAAAACATCCAGCCACCTCCCGGAGGCTATGCTGCTCCTCGGCGGGCCGCGCATGCGCAGTCCTGCAACCTCAGTATCACACCAGGCTCCTCCCTAGCAAGCCAGGGAAGGACTTCAAGTGGTCTCGGTCAAGTGAGCAGATGCTTTTTCCAGACTAATAGGATGTCAGTCGCAGGAGAAGGAGCCACAAGGTAGAAAAGGAAGGCCGCTACCCTCCTACCTCATATGCACACCACCTGCACCGAGAAAAGAAGCAGAGGGATTTGGGGACCGAACAGGGAGACAACAGCTTAGATGAATGCGGACTGTTGTGCACGAGAGGACCGGGAGAGGCCAGGAGTACAGAGGATGAGAGCAGAGGGCGAATTGGAGAAGATAAGAAGGGCCAGGAAGAGGGAGGGGGTTCTGAATTCCTCAGAGGAAGGGACCAGATGCGTCGGGAGCTGTGCAGCCTGGGAAGCTCAGAAGGAGGAGGGGGAAAATGGGAAGCAGAGGCAGAGGCAAAGGGGCAGAGGCCCGGTGGCACGCGTGAGTTGATAGGAGTCTGGAGGCAGGAAGGCTAATGCTAGGAGTGGAAGGAGCAGCAAGTCAGGGACAAGGAGGGCATGAAGAGAGAATCTCAGGGAGTTTGTGCTGAAGCAAGTATGAGTGCAGGGGACAAGACTCAGGAATTCAGCCGCTGATGGAAGTTGGTGGCAAGGAAGGCCAGGATGCTGGCCACGGGACGGGCGCCCCTCCTCCCCCACCCCCTCCATGTACCAACGAGACGGAAATAGAGCCAGGGCATTCTGGGGCACAGGCCTCTGCCCCTCTCTGCCTACAGTGCCTTGCTTCAGGGTGTAGACCAGAGGGGTAAAGAATGCCTTCTTTGGTTGGGGCACTTCCTGGGCATCATCCCGTGGTCCTGCTGCATTCACATGTCTCCCCTCATTGCATTCCGCCAAGAGTGGTTTGCAATTCAGGTCGCTCAAGCTGCATGGTACAGGGAATGGGAAACAGGTGAGGACAGCAGGGGAAGACACCTGTGCAGTTAGGAGAACCCAATAACCCCTCAGCTGCTGACCTTGAAGCTCCATTCTGCTGTCATCAAACAGATGACGTTGATGGGGAGAGAGGTGGCGGATTCAGACACCGGCCACTTCCAGGTCTGGCAAGGGCAGAGGAGGTGGGGGAGCTGTCCAACACGGGTTGAGCCAGGATGTGGGATGAGAAGTGGACCCAGCCCGTCCCAGCGGGGTTTCCAGGTGCGCGATTTGAGGCTCCGGAGCTCCTGTACTTCCCTGTTGGCCTGTGAGAACTGGTGAGCAGTCAGAGCCAACCCCTAAGGGCCTTCGCGTCCCTTTCGCTATGGCAACTCCACTTGGAACACTGGCACACGTCAGCAGGTGGCGCCTAGAACCTGACCACGTCACAGAGCGCCAAACCCTCCGGGCACCGCCCAGAGGCTTCCCCGCACCCCTGGGGCGCATGTGCAGTCAAGGAGGCATAAGCAGGGCCTGATGGCCTGTGAGCACCAACTGACTACGGCTAGGAGGCGTCACTCCCCCTCCCGCTAAAGCTGATCCTGTTGGAATGCAAATGCAAATGCACCTCAGCACACTGGGCAAGGCATGGAAACCCAAAACATCCAGCCACCTCCCGGAGGCTATGCTGCTCCTCGGCGGGCCGCGCATGCGCAGTCCTGCAACCTCAGTATCACACCAGGCTCCTCCCTAGCAAGCCAGGGAAGGACTTCAAGTGGTCTCGGTCAAGTGAGCAGATGCTTTTTCCAGACTAATAGGATGTCAGTCGCAGGAGAAGGAGCCACAAGGTAGAAAAGGAAGGCCGCTACCCTCCTACCTCATATGCACACCTCCTGCACCGAGAAAAGAAGCAGAGGGATTTGGGGACCGAACAGGGAGACAACAGCTTAGATGAATGCGGACTGTTGTGCACGAGAGGACCGGGAGAGGCCAGGAGTACAGAGGATGAGAGCAGAGGGCGAATTGGAGAAGATAAGAAGGGCCAGGAAGAGGGAGGGGGTTCTGAATTCCTCAGAGGAAGGGACCAGATGCGTCGGGAGCTGTGCAGCCTGGGAAGCTCAGAAGGAGGAGGGGGAAAATGGGAAGCAGAGGCAGAGGCAAAGGGGCAGAGGCCCGGTGGCACGCGTGAGTTGATAGGAGTCTGGAGGCAGGAAGGCTAATGCTAGGAGTGGAAGGAGCAGCAAGTCAGGGACAAGGAGGGCATGAAGAGAGAATCTCAGGGAGTTTGTGCTGAAGCAAGTATGAGTGCAGGGGACAAGACTCAGGAATTCAGCCGCTGATGGAAGTTGGTGGCAAGGAAGGCCAGGATGCTGGCCACGGGACGGGCGCCCCTCCTCCCCCACCCCCTCCATGTACCAACGAGACGGAAATAGAGCCAGGGCATTCTGGGGCACAGGCCTCTGCCCCTCTCTGCCTACAGTGCCTTGCTTCAGGGTGTAGACCAGAGGGGTAAAGAATGCCTTCTTTGGTTGGGGCACTTCCTGGGCATCATCCCGTGGTCCTGCTGCATTCACATGTCTCCCCTCATTGCATTCCGCCAAGAGTGGTTTGCAATTCAGGTCGCTCAAGCTGCATGGTACAGGGAATGGGAAACAGGTGAGGACAGCAGGGGAAGACACCTGTGCAGTTAGGAGAACCCAATAACCCCTCAGCTGCTGACCTTGAAGCTCCATTCTGCTGTCATCAAACAGATGACGTTGATGGGGAGAGAGGTGGCGGATTCAGACACCGGCCACTTCCAGGTCTGGCAAGGGCAGAGGAGGTGGGGGAGCTGTCCAACACGGGTTGAGCCAGGATGTGGGATGAGAAGTGGACCCAGCCCGTCCCAGCGGGGTTTCCAGGTGCGCGATTTGAGGCTCCGGAGCTCCTGTACTTCCCTGTTGGCCTGTGAGAACTGGTGAGCAGTCAGAGCCAACCCCTAAGGGCCTTCGCGTCCCTTTCGCTATGGCAACTCCACTTGGAACACTGGCACACGTCAGCAGGTGGCGCCTAGAACCTGACCACGTCACAGAGCGCCAAACCCTCCGGGCACCGCCCAGAGGCTTCCCCGCACCCCTGGGGCGCATGTGCAGTCAAGGAGGCATAAGCAGGGCCTGATGGCCTGTGAGCACCAACTGACTACGGCTAGGAGGCGTCACTCCCCCTCCCGCTAAAGCTGATCCTGTTGGAATGCAAATGCAAATGCACCTCAGCACACTGGGCAAGGCATGGAAACCCAAAACATCCAGCCACCTCCCGGAGGCTATGCTGCTCCTCGGCGGGCCGCGCATGCGCAGTCCTGCAACCTCAGTATCACACCAGGCTCCTCCCTAGCAAGCCAGGGAAGGACTTCAAGTGGTCTCGGTCAAGTGAGCAGATGCTTTTTCCAGACTAATAGGATGTCAGTCGCAGGAGAAGGAGCCACAAGGTAGAAAAGGAAGGCCGCTACCCTCCTACCTCATATGCACACCACCTGCACCGAGAAAAGAAGCAGAGGGATTTGGGGACCGAACAGGGAGACAACAGCTTAGATGAATGCGGACTGTTGTGCACGAGAGGACCGGGAGAGGCCAGGAGTACAGAGGATGAGAGCAGAGGGCGAATTGGAGAAGATAAGAAGGGCCAGGAAGAGGGAGGGGGTTCTGAATTCCTCAGAGGAAGGGACCAGATGCGTCGGGAGCTGTGCAGCCTGGGAAGCTCAGAAGGAGGAGGGGGAAAATGGGAAGCAGAGGCAGAGGCAAAGGGGCAGAGGCCCGGTGGCACGCGTGAGTTGATAGGAGTCTGGAGGCAGGAAGGCTAATGCTAGGAGTGGAAGGAGCAGCAAGTCAGGGACAAGGAGGGCATGAAGAGAGAATCTCAGGGAGTTTGTGCTGAAGCAAGTATGAGTGCAGGGGACAAGACTCAGGAATTCAGCCGCTGATGGAAGTTGGTGGCAAGGAAGGCCAGGATGCTGGCCACGGGACGGGCGCCCCTCCTCCCCCACCCCCTCCATGTACCAACGAGACGGAAATAGAGCCAGGGCATTCTGGGGCACAGGCCTCTGCCCCTCTCTGCCTACAGTGCCTTGCTTCAGGGTGTAGACCAGAGGGGTAAAGAATGCCTTCTTTGGTTGGGGCACTTCCTGGGCATCATCCCGTGGTCCTGCTGCATTCACATGTCTCCCCTCATTGCATTCCGCCAAGAGTGGTTTGCAATTCAGGTCGCTCAAGCTGCATGGTACAGGGAATGGGAAACAGGTGAGGACAGCAGGGGAAGACACCTGTGCAGTTAGGAGAACCCAATAACCCCTCAGCTGCTGACCTTGAAGCTCCATTCTGCTGTCATCAAACAGATGACGTTGATGGGGAGAGAGGTGGCGGATTCAGACACCGGCCACTTCCAGGTCTGGCAAGGGCAGAGGAGGTGGGGGAGCTGTCCAACACGGGTTGAGCCAGGATGTGGGATGAGAAGTGGACCCAGCCCGTCCCAGCGGGGTTTCCAGGTGCGCGATTTGAGGCTCCGGAGCTCCTGTACTTCCCTGTTGGCCTGTGAGAACTGGTGAGCAGTCAGAGCCAACCCCTAAGGGCCTTCGCGTCCCTTTCGCTATGGCAACTCCACTTGGAACACTGGCACACGTCAGCAGGTGGCGCCTAGAACCTGACCACGTCACAGAGCGCCAAACCCTCCGGGCACCGCCCAGAGGCTTCCCCGCACCCCTGGGGCGCATGTGCAGTCAAGGAGGCATAAGCAGGGCCTGATGGCCTGTGAGCACCAACTGACTACGGCTAGGAGGCGTCACTCCCCCTCCCGCTAAAGCTGATCCTGTTGGAATGCAAATGCAAATGCACCTCAGCACACTGGGCAAGGCATGGAAACCCAAAACATCCAGCCACCTCCCGGAGGCTATGCTGCTCCTCGGCGGGCCGCGCATGCGCAGTCCTGCAACCTCAGTATCACACCAGGCTCCTCCCTAGCAAGCCAGGGAAGGACTTCAAGTGGTCTCGGTCAAGTGAGCAGATGCTTTTTCCAGACTAATAGGATGTCAGTCGCAGGAGAAGGAGCCACAAGGTAGAAAAGGAAGGCCGCTACCCTCCTACCTCATATGCACACCTCCTGCACCGAGAAAAGAAGCAGAGGGATTTGGGGACCGAACAGGGAGACAACAGCTTAGATGAATGCGGACTGTTGTGCACGAGAGGACCGGGAGAGGCCAGGAGTACAGAGGATGAGAGCAGAGGGCGAATTGGAGAAGATAAGAAGGGCCAGGAAGAGGGAGGGGGTTCTGAATTCCTCAGAGGAAGGGACCAGATGCGTCGGGAGCTGTGCAGCCTGGGAAGCTCAGAAGGAGGAGGGGGAAAATGGGAAGCAGAGGCAGAGGCAAAGGGGCAGAGGCCCGGTGG
>NW_025959786.1:0-36186 GCF_023159225.1 Perognathus longimembris pacificus
GAGCAAACAGGAGAGGCAGGCCATGCTTCTCCACACACATTCACAAGCACCCCACACCCATGCCCTGGGCCACACCTGCCTGGAGGCTCAGCTTAGCTCTGTCTTCTGGAGTTGCCTCAAGGTCAGCTCGGTGCACCTGGGTTAGGTGTTCTCCACAAACAGGCTGCACCTGCGCATGGTCAGCGTTCCTCCAGGCTTCCCCACACAGACAAGCGGCGGCTGCCTGGTAGAACGGGTGTACAGAAGCCCAGGCCCACCACCGAGCCACAGTGAGCCTGACTAGCTTTGTAGGCCCGAACACAACTAGAGGGCCCTCAGAGAAAGGAGCTGCTTCCTAGCCTCAGTGGCAAGTCTGCTTGTTCCAGGCAGAACTGACCTAAACCAGTCCAGTGCACCTTGACCTCGCACTTCCTCTTTGCCCCTCCCCTCTTGATCTGTGATGTCCTATAAGCCCTGCCCTTCACCTCACTTCCTGTCTCATGCTCCACCTCTTTCAAGCTGATGCTGCATAAGCCCCACCCCTGCAGCTCTCACTTCCACCCCCGTGCCCCTCCCCTCTCATGCTGTGATACCCCATAAACCAGGCCCCTTTAGCTCTAGCTTCCAGGCTCTTGCCCCGCCCCTCTGTGCTGTGATGCCACAAAAGCCCCACCCCTGCATCTCAGGCCCCACTCCTCCACACACTTCCACAGCCACCCTACAACCGTGGCATGGGCCTGCAAAGACAAAGCCATAGCTAAAAGGATCGGCATTGACGAAACCAGCTCCTGGTTTGAGGCCTAGCCTCACCAAAGCCACATCAGGAAGGGCCCAAAAGAGCAAACAGGGGAGGCAGGCTGCACTTCTCCACACACTTTCACAAACACCCCACACTCATTCCTGGTCCCCACCTGGCAGGAAGCTCAGCTTAGCTCTGCTTGTCTTCCGGAGTTGCCTCAAGGTCAGCTCGGTGCACCTGGGTCCAGCCTTCTCCACCAACAAGCTGCATCTGCGCACGGTCGTCCAGGCTTCCCAACATGGAAAAGTGGCTGCTGCCTGGTGGGACGGGTGTATGGAAGCCCAGACCCACCACCAAACCACAGTGAGCCTGACCAGCTTTGTAGGCCCGAACACAACTAGAGGACCCTCAGAGAAAGGAGCTCTTCCTTAGCCACCTGGCAGGTCTGCTGGTTCAAGCAGAGCAACCTAAACCAGTCCAGCGCCCAAGCTACGCCCCTTGACCTCTGACTTCCCCTCCCCTCTTGTTCTGTGTCACACCATAAGCACTGTCCCTTCACCTCTCACTTCCTTGCCCTTGGCCCTCCCCTCTCACGTTGTGATGCCCCAGAAGCACCGCCCATGCACCTCAAGCTTCCAGGTTCTTGCTCCACCTCCCCCGCCCCCTAGATGCTCCTTCTGCCCCAGCACCTCACACTTACACACCCTTACCCCTCCCCTCTCCTGCTGTGATGCCCCACAAGCCACCCCCCCCTGCACCTCAGGCCCCACTCCTCCACACACATTCACAGCCAACCACAACCATTGCCTGGGGATGCCAAGGCTGAAAGCACAAGCACAAGCTAAAGCTAAAGGCTCCGAAGGCCTGGTTTGAGGCCAGCCTCAACAAAGTCACTTCAGGAAGGGCACAAATGAGCAAACACGAGAGGCAGGCCGTGCTCCTCCACACATTCATCCCCACCCCACAACCTTGGTCAGGGCCTGCCCCACCTCAGGACCTGGCCGCGGCCTCCACGGCGCCCTCCGGGGCCGGGCTTTCCCTCGGCCCCGCTCCGCCCTCGGCCCCCCGCCGGCTACGGGGCGACCACGGGCGACCCGGGACCACAGGCCCGGAGGGCTGGGCGCGGAGCACTCCCCTCAGGTCTCCGCCCGAGGCGGAAGGCCGCGCCGCCCGGGCCTCGGCGGCCCCGGCCCCGCACTGCGGCGGGAGCTGGGCGAGAGCTGGGCGGCGCCCGGCGTCCCGACGCCCCCACCTCCAGGACGGGGAGGGGCCGGGAGGGAGCCCGGGTCACCCCGCCGGAGGGAAGCGGGGAGGGGCGGCGTGACTGTTTACCTTTCCTCCCGCCCGCGCCTCGCCCCGCGGGCCGGGCCCAGCGCCTCTCCCGGCGACCGCCACGCGCAGCCCTGGCCCCGGCCCAGGAAGCCCGCGGTGACTCAGCGATTTCCCCACCGCCGATTCCCGCCTCTCCGGCCTCTCGTGTGAAATCTCGCGATATCGCCGATGGGTAGGCCCGGCGGCCCGCCGCAGCTCCCAGCGCCCGGCTGTGGAGGGAAGTCGGGCCGTGCCCTTTGAGTAACTTTGGTTTACAATGAGTGAAGCAGCCGCCGGTGGCTCCCGCCCGCCGTCCCCAGCTACTCAGGAGGCTGAGCTCTGAGAATTGCGGGGCAAGGCCAGCCCGGGCAGCCAAGTCCGTGAGCGTCTTGGGTGCTGGCCCTGAGTGTTTGTGCTCAAGGCTGCAGCTCTACTTGCAGATTTGTGTGGTTGACTGGAGATAAGAATCTCATGGACTTTTCTGCCTGGCCTGGGCCGGCTTCGAACCATGATCCTCTGATCCCAGCCTCCTGAAAAGCTGGGACTAAAGGCAAAAGCCACCTGCACGCAGCTTTGTTCAAGTGGTAGAGCACTAGCCTTGCGCACAAACGCTCAGAGACAGTACCCAGGCCGTGAGTTCAAGTCCCAGGAACAGCATGAGTACATGCAGCACACGTGCATGTGCGTGTGCACACTCACACACAATCTTCTCTGTAGGTCTTAAAATTGCCAAGACTGCACCATCATGCATGTGTCACTGTAGGGAGCATTGGAAAGGAGTGTTCACCAGTGTTGTTAAGTGTAAGCTGCAGTTTATGGTTTCAAGGAGAAAATGAAGCATATGACCAAGGGTCATCAAATGTTTAAGAAGCACTGTGGGGGGCTGGGGATATAGCCTAGTGGCAAGAGTGCCTGCCTCGGATACACGAGGCCCTAGGTTCGATTCCCCAGCACCACATATACAGAAAACGGCCAGAAGGGGCGCTGTGGCTCAAGTGGCAGAGTGCTAGCCTTGAGCGGGAAGAAGCCAGGGACAGTGCTCAGGCCCTGAGTCCAAGGCCCAGGACTGGCAAAAAAAAAAAAAAAAAGAAGCACTTTGGGCTCACACCTGTAATCCCAGCAACTCAGGACACTGAGATTTAAGGATCATGGTTGGAAGCCACTCCAGGCAGAAAAGTCGATGAGAATCTCATCTCTAATTAACCACATTCTGACAGTAGGGTCTCTAGTATAACTAGGATGCTTCTTATAAAGTGGGACCTGGACAGATTTGCACAAAATGCTCTTTGGAGAAAATGCAGTATGAAAGAAAATAAAGGCTGCTCCTATTTCTGCTTTCTCTACAAAGTGTGTCGGAATTCAGAGTTCTTCAAGCTCTTCAGTACCTAGGACAGTGAACCAGAAATGATTAGGAAACATCTTACCTGATGCTGTCTTCTGTTTACCTTATGCTGTCTTCTGTACACACTGGCCAGACTCAGACTCGAGTAAAGTTTTACAATACTTTCTTTACCAGATGTCCTGTCCTGTCAGTCCACAGCTTCTCAACACAAATGTAAGAGCAGTAATCAGAAAGCAAGGAGACACAGCTTGTAACCAGTGGCCCACACCTATACTCCTAGCTATTCAGAAGGCTGAGATCTGAAGATCGTGGTTTGAAGCCAGGCTATGCAGGAAAATAAGACTTATCAACTTAAATGTAGAACTGTAGCTCAAGTGGGAGAGTACTAACCTTGAGCAAAATGTTCAGGGACAAAACACAATTCCTAAGTTAAGGATCGACCAACACACACACACACACACACACACTCTCTCTCTCTCTCTCTCTCTCTCTCTCTCTCTCTCTCTCTCTCTCTCTCAAAAAAAACAGAGACTGGGTTTTAATACAAGTAATTTTGAAGCAATACCCTTGGAGAACTGTTACAGAAAAGGAGTACTGTAGACTCCATTTTGTCCTTGTTAGCATTTCCCTAGCCTCAGGGCCTCAGCTCCTCCCACTAGCCCCCAGATCCACCTATACCTAAGGAGCCACTCCTACTCACTACCTACCTACTTCCCCTTTATCCCCAGAGAGAGAAGCTGCCACCTGCATAAGGTGCAGACTGCCACATAGCTCTCTCTCCCGTGGGAACTATAGCCCCACTAATAAACCTTCTTATGAACCTTTTTCTCCTGTCTGTGATTATCTCCACATGGTCCTCTGGGATGGCCGGGAAAGATCCTTTCAGTTCTCAGCAGGACTCTCCTTTTAGTTTATTTTTAATTTTGTTTTGTTTTGCCAGTCCTGGGCCTTGGACTCAGGGCCTGAGCACTGTCCCTGGCTCCTTTTTGATCAAGGCTAGAGCACTCTACCACTTGAGCCACAGTGCCCCTTCTGGATTTTTCTATATATGTGGTGCTGAGGAATCGAACCCAGGGCTTCATGTGATTTTTAATTTTGATACTATCATTTTATATGACCAAAAGCACATAGGCATTGCACCTTCGTATTCCTCCCCTTACTATCATCCTTTAGTTTCACAGTGTGTGACTGCATAGTTATTTCATTGTGTGTGTGTGCACACGCCTGTCCTTGTGCTTGAATGTAAGGCCTGGGCTTTTTTGTATTTCTTTTGGGGGGGGGGCGGGGACTCAAGGATGATGTTCTATCAGTTAATCCACAGCTCTGCTTTCAGATTTCTGGTAGTTCACTGGAGGTGTCAGATGGACTTTTCTGCCCCGGGCTGCCTTCCAACTGTGACCCTCAGATCTCAGCACCACAGCAGGCGGGATCACAGGGGTGAGCCCCCACTTCCCTTCCTGTTCGGTTTTGTGAACTAGTCTCTGCCCCTCCACCCTTCAACCTCCCAAGTCCTAAATTACAGGCATCCGGCACCACAGCCACTCAGTCTCTCTCTCCCAAATCTGGTCCACTTCTCCTTAGTCGCAGAGCCGGGACCGGCCTGGGGCCCCCGCCGGCGACCCTCCCGGAAGGACCTGGCCGCGGCCTCCACGGCGCCCTCCGGGGCCGGGCTTTCCCTCGGCCCCGCTCCGCCCTCGGCCCCCCGCCGGCTACAGGGCGACCACGGGCGACCCGGGACCGCAGGCCCGGAGGGCCGGGCGCGGAGCACTCCCCTCAGGTCTCCGCCCGAGGCGGAAGGCCGCGCCGCCCGGGCCTCGGCGGCCCCGGCCCCCGCACTGCGGCGGGAGCTGGGCGGGAGCTGGGCGGCGCCCGGCGTCCCGACGCCCCCACCTCCAGGACGGGGAGGGGCCGGGAGGGAGCCCGGGTCACCCCGCCGGAGGGAAGCGGGGAGGGCGGCGTGACTGTTTACCTTTCCTCCCGCCCGCGCCTCGCCCCGCGGGCCGGGCCCAGCGCCTCTCCCGGCGACCGCCACGCGCAGCCCTGGCCCCGGCCCAGGAAGCCCGCGGTGACTCAGCGATTTCCCCACCGCCGATTCCCGCCTCTCCGGCCTCTCGTGTGAAATCTCGCGATATCACCGATGGGTAGGCCCGGCGCCCGCCGCAGCTCCCAGCGCCCGGCCGTGGAGGGAAGTCGGGCCGTGCCCTTTGAGTAACTTTGGTTTACAATGAGTGAAGCAGCCGCCGGTGGCTCCCGCCCGCCGTCCCAGCTACTCAGGAGGCTGAGCTCTGAGAATTGCGGGGCAAGGCCAGCCCGGGCAGCCAAGTCCGTGAGCGTCTTGGGTGCTGACCCTGAGTGTTTGTGCTCAAGGCTGCAGCTCTACTTGCAGATTTGTGTGGTTGACTGGAGATAAGAATCTCATGGACTTTTCTGCCTGGCCTGGGCCGGCTTCGAACCATGATCCTCTGATCCCAGCCTCCTGAAAAGCTGGGACTAAAGGCAAAAGCCACCTGCACGCAGCTTTGTTCAACTGGTAGAGCACTAGCCTTGCGCACAAACGCTCAGAGACAGTACCCAGGCCGTGAGTTCAAGTCCCAGGAACAGCATGAGTACATGCAGCACACGTGCATGTGCGTGTGCACACTCACACACAATCTTCTCTGTAGGTCTTAAAATTGCCAAGACTGCACCATCATGCATGTGTCACTGTAGGGAGCATTGGAAAGGAGTGTTCACCAGTGTTGTTAAGTGTAACCTGCAGTTTATGGTTTCAAGGAGAAAATGAAGCATATGACCAAGGGTCATCAAATGTTTAAGAAGCACTGTGGGGGGCTGGGGATATAGCCTAGTGGCAAGAGTGCCTGCCTCGGATACACGAGGCCCTAGGTTCGATTCCCCAGCACCACATATACAGAAAACGGCCAGAAGGGGCGCTGTGGCTCAAGTGGCAGAGTGCTAGCCTTGAGCGGGAAGAAGCCAGGGACAGTGCTCAGGCCCTGAGTCCAAGGCCCAGGACTGGCAAAAAAAAAAAAAAAAAAAAAAAAGAAGCACTTTGGGCTCACACCTGTAATCCCAGGAACTCAGGACACTGAGATTTAAGGATCATGGTTGGAAGCCACTCCAGGCAGAAAAGTCGATGAGAATCTCATCTCTAATTAACCACATTCTGACAGTAGGGTCTCTAGTATAACTAGGATGCTTCTTATAAAGTGGGACCTGGACAGATTTGCACAAAATGCTCTTTGGAGAAAATGCAGTATGAAAGAAAATAAAGGCTGCTCCTATTTCTGCTTTCTCTACAAAGTGTGTCGGAATTCAGAGTTCTTCAAGCTCTTCAGTACCTAGGACAGTGAACCAGAAATGATTAGGAAACATCTTACCTGATGCTGTCTTCTGTTTACCTTATGCTGTCTTCTGTACACATGCTGTCTTCTGTACACACTGGCCAGACTCAGACTCGAGTAAAGTTTTACAATACTTTCTTTACCAGATGTCCTGTCCTGTCAGTCCACAGCTTCTCAACACAAATGTAAGAGCAGTAATCAGAAAGCAAGGAGACACAGCTTGTAACCAGTGGCCCACACCTATACTCCTAGCTATTCAGAAGGCTGAGATCTGAAGATCGTGGTTTGAAGCCAGGCTATGCAGGAAAATAAGACTTATCAACTTAAATGTAGAACTGTAGCTCAAGTGGGAGAGTACTAACCTTGAGCAAAAATGTTCAGGGACAAAACACAATTCCTAAGTTAAGGATCCACCAACACACACACACACACACACACTCTCTCTCTCTCTCTCTCTCTCTCTCTCTCTCTCTCTCACTCTGTCTCAAAAAAAAACAGAGACTGGGTTTTAATACAAGTAATTTTGAAGCAATACCCTTGGAGAACTGTTACAGAAAAGGAGTACTGTAGACTCCATTTTGTCCTTGTTAGCATTTCCCTAGCCTCAGGGCCTCAGCTCCTCCCACTAGCCCCCAGATCCACCTATACCTAAGGAGCCACTCCTACTCACTACCTACCTACTTCCCCTTTATCCCCAGAGAGAGAAGCTGCCACCTGCATAAGGTGCAGACTGCCACATAGCTCTCTCTCCCGTGGGAACTATAGCCCCACTAATAAACCTTCTTATGAACCTTTTTCTCCTGTCTGTGATTATCTCCACATGGTCCTCTGGGATGGCCGGGAAAGATCCTTTCAGTTCTCAGCAGGACTCTCCTTTTAGTTTATTTTTAATTTTGTTTTGTTTTGCCAGTCCTGGGCCTTGGACTCAGGGCCTGAGCACTGTCCCTGGCTCCTTTTTGATCAAGGCTAGAGCACTCTACCACTTGAGCCACAGTGCCCCTTCTGGATTTTTCTATATATGTGGTGCTGAGGAATCGAACCCAGGGCTTCATGTGATTTTTAATTTTGATACTATCATTTTATATGACCAAAAGCACATAGGCATTGCACCTTTGTATTCCTCCCCTTACTATCATCCTTTAGTTTCACAGTGTGTGACTGCATAGTTATTTCATTGTGTGTGTGTGCACACGCCTGTCCTTGTGCTTGAATGTAAGGCCTGGGCTTTTTTGTATTTCTTTTGGGGGGGGGGCGGGACTCAAGGATGATGTTCTATCAGTTAATCCACAGCTCTGCTTTCAGATTTCTGGTAGTTCACTGGAGGTGTCAGATGGACTTTTCTGCCCCGGGCTGCCTTCCAACTGTGACCCTCAGATCTCAGCACCACAGCAGGCGGGATCACAGGGTGAGCCCCCACTTCCCTTCCTGTTCGGTTTTGTGAACTAGTCTCTGCCCCTCCACCCTTCAACCTCCCAAGTCCTAAATTACAGGCATCCGGCACCACAGCCACTCAGTCTCTCTCTCCCAAATCTGGTCCACTTCTCCTTAGTCGCAGAGCCGGGACCGGCCTGGGGCCCCCGCCGGCGACCCTCCCGGAAGGACCTGGCCGCGGCCTCCACGGCGCCCTCCGGGGCCGGGCTTTCCCTCGGCCCCGCTCCGCCCTCGGCCCCCCGCCGGCTACGGGGCGACCACGGGCGACCCGGGACCGCAGGCCCGGAGGGCCGGGCGCGGAGCACTCCCCTCAGGTCTCCGCCCGAGGCGGAAGGCCGCGCCGCCCCGGGCCTCGGCGGCCCCGGCCCCGCACTGCGGCGGGAGCTGGGCGGGAGCTGGGCGGCGCCCGGCGTCCCGACGCCCCCACCTCCAGGACGGGGAGGGGCCGGGAGGGAGCCCGGGTCACCCCGCCGGAGGGAAGCGGGGAGGGCGGCGTGACTGTTTACCTTTCCTCCCGCCCGCGCCTCGCCCCGCGGGCCGGGCCCAGCGCCTCTCCCGGCGACCGCCACGCGCAGCCCTGGCCCCGGCCCAGGAAGCCCGCGGTGACTCAGCGATTTCCCCACCGCCGATTCCCGCCTCTCCGGCCTCTCGTGTGAAATCTCGCGATATCGCCGATGGGTAGGCCCGGCGCCCGCCGCAGCTCCCAGCGCCCGGCCGTGGAGGGAAGTCGGGCCGTGCCCTTTGAGTAACTTTGGTTTACAATGAGTGAAGCAGCCGCCGGTGGCTCCCGCCCGCCGTCCCAGCTACTCAGGAGGCTGAGCTCTGAGAATTGCGGGGCAAGGCCAGCCCGGGCAGCCAAGTCCGTGAGCGTCTTGGGTGCTGACCCTGAGTGTTTGTGCTCAAGGCTGCAGCTCTACTTGCAGATTTGTGTGGTTGACTGGAGATAAGAATCTCATGGACTTTTCTGCCTGGCCTGGGCCGGCTTCGAACCATGATCCTCTGATCCCAGCCTCCTGAAAAGCTGGGACTAAAGGCAAAAGCCACCTGCACGCAGCTTTGTTCAACTGGTAGAGCACTAGCCTTGCGCACAAACGCTCAGAGACAGTACCCAGGCCGTGAGTTCAAGTCCCAGGAACAGCATGAGTACATGCAGCACACGTGCATGTGCGTGTGCACACTCACACACAATCTTCTCTGTAGGTCTTAAAATTGCCAAGACTGCACCATCATGCATGTGTCACTGTAGGGAGCATTGGAAAGGAGTGTTCACCAGTGTTGTTAAGCGTAAGCCGCAGTTTATGGTTTCAAGGAGAAAATGAAGCATATGACCAAGGGTCATCAAATGTTTAAGAAGCACTGTGGGGGGCTGGGGATATAGCCTAGTGGCAAGAGTGCCTGCCTCGGATACACGAGGCCCTAGGTTCGATTCCCCAGCACCACATATACAGAAAACGGCCAGAAGGGGCGCTGTGGCTCAAGTGGCAGAGTGCTAGCCTTGAGCGGGAAGAAGCCAGGGACAGTGCTCAGGCCCTGAGTCCAAGGCCCAGGACTGGCAAAAAAAAAAAAAAAAAAAAAAAAAGAAGCACTTTGGGCTCACACCTGTAATCCCAGGAACTCAGGACACTGAGATTTAAGGATCATGGTTGGAAGCCACTCCAGGCAGAAAAGTCGATGAGAATCTCATCTCTAATTAACCACATTCTGACAGTAGGGTCTCTAGTATAACTAGGATGCTTCTTATAAAGTGGGACCTGGACAGATTTGCACAAAATGCTCTTTGGAGAAAATGCAGTATGAAAGAAAATAAAGGCTGCTCCTATTTCTGCTTTCTCTACAAAGTGTGTCGGAATTCAGAGTTCTTCAAGCTCTTCAGTACCTAGGACAGTGAACCAGAAATGATTAGGAAACATCTTACCTGATGCTGTCTTCTGTTTACCTTATGCTGTCTTCTGTACACACTGGCCAGACTCAGACTCGAGTAAAGTTTTACAATACTTTCTTTACCAGATGTCCTGTCCTGTCAGTCCACAGCTTCTCAACACAAATGTAAGAGCAGTAATCAGAAAGCAAGGAGACACAGCTTGTAACCAGTGGCCCACACCTATACTCCTAGCTATTCAGAAGGCTGAGATCTGAAGATCGTGGTTTGAAGCCAGGCTATGCAGGAAAATAAGACTTATCAACTTAAATGTAGAACTGTAGCTCAAGTGGGAGAGTACTAACCTTGAGCAAAAATGTTCAGGGACAAAACACAATTCCTAAGTTAAGGATCCACCAACACACACACACACACACACACACACACACACACACACACTCTCTCTCTCTCTCTCTCACTCTCTCTCTCAAATAAAAACAGAGACTGGGTTTTAATACAAGTAATTTTGAAGCAATACCCTTGGAGAACTGTTACAGAAAAGGAGTACTGTAGACTCCATTTTGTCCTTGTTAGCATTTCCCTAGCCTCAGGGCCTCAGCTCCTCCACTAGCCCCCAGATCCACCTATACCTAAGGAGCCACTCCTACTCCTACTCACTACCTACCTACTTCCCCTTTATCCCCAGAGAGAGAAGCTGCCACCTGCATAAGGTGCAGACTGCCACATAGCTCTACTCCGCAGAAAAGTGCGATGCTATATAGGCGACAGAGGAAAAACAAAACAAAAAGTCACACAGAAGCTCCTTACTAGAAAACTTTAGTAAAACCAGTCTTAAGGGAACTGATTGGGTAAAGGGATGAGGTTCAGTGTTGAGTTGCTTGCCTAGCTTGTAGGAGGCCTTGAAACACAATAAATTTTAAATTCATCAAAAAGAAAATTAAATGCCTTTCAATGTGGAACAAATTGTGTTTAAGAGCTATGTAATAAAAATAAAATGTTTCCCACACAGCTCCTCAGCCCCTAACCCACAATCACAGCAGGACAAGACCAAAAGCAAAACTGAATGCATAGCAAAGACTCAGAGGCTTCGGCAGGGGCCTAGGGTCACTGAAGTTGTTACAAAGCAGGACAAAATAGGCTGCCCTTCCTCACACATGCCTTCACCTCGTTCTCCAGGCCCCAGGATGGATATGAAAGTATAAATGAAAACTTGATGTAGACTTGAAGAGAGGCCAGGGGCCTGGGCAAGGCATAAGTTCTCCAGAGCAGGTTCTAATGGGGGCCATCCACACTGTTCTACCTTGGGCTATCGAGCCAGAACCTCTATTCATGATTCCAAGCTTCCAGGCTCTACAGTTTTTATTCTGACACTCTGTGCATTTTCTCTTCAAAATGCCTACAAAGGCTGGAAATCATGAAGATCAAAGGCGGCATAAAAAGAACCAGGGCTAAGAGCTGAGGTACTTGCCTAGCTTGTGGAAGGTCATGGAACACAATACCACTGGAACTCACAAAAAAGAAAGTGAAATACTTTTGTATGCCTAATAAAATGTGGCTCACTCCTGTCATCCTAGCTACTCAAGAGGCAGAGACGAGAGGATCCAGGTTCAAAGCCAGCTCAGGCAGGAAAGTTCTAAGACTGTTATCTCCAATGACCAACCAGAAAACCAGAAGTGGCGCTGTGACTCAGGTGATAGAGCACTAGTCTTCAGCCGAAGACCTTGAGGACAGAACTCAGGCACACAGTTCACACCTCACATCCAGCAAAGAAAAACATTTAAATAAATAAAAGTTTTAAAATAAATGTGTGTAAGAAAGACCTATATGATAAAAATGAAAATATTTTTTTTGCCAATCCTAGAGCTTGAACTCATGCTCTAGGCACTGTCCCTGAGCTTCTTTTGCTCAAAGGAAGTACTCTACCACTTGAGCCACATCAACACTTGCTGCTTTTTCTGTTTGTGCTGCTGAGGAATCCAACAGAGGGTTTGATGAATGCTAGGCGAGCACCCTACCACTAAGCCACATTCCCACCCCCAAATATCTTTTTGTGCTGGTCCTGGGGCTTGAACTCAGGCATGAGCCCTCTACAACTTGAGACACAGCTCTGCTTCCACTAGAGGTTTTTTTGTTGTTGATTGGTGATATAGAGCCTCATGGACTTTGCTACCAGGGCTGGATTCATACTGCAATCAACAGATTTTGGCCTCCTGAGTACATAGGATTACAGGCATAAGGAAAAAACATTTTCCACACATCCCCTCCACCCTAAACTCCGTGCCCTCTGCAAGACCTGGATTGGGGCCTATGTTCTCCTAACCAAGATTTGTTGGGGTCCACGGAGCCCATCCTACATTGGACTGGACACCTACCATTCCAACGCTCAACACTTAGGCCTCTCCTCTGTTGAGTGGGATCAAAGCCATGGATGATGGAAGGAAAAACAGGAAAAGGCCATTTAGGCCACACTTTCTGCTCCTGCCTTCTGCTACCTCCATCCAGCTCCTAATGAGACATCTCACGCCAGGCCTGGGGGCAGTGATGGCCCACTGAGACCACCATGGGACAAGACTCAGCATAAAGGTGCTTGCCTGCCTGGCATGGAATGCTCCAAAAACTACACAAAATACCTTGGTATGCCAAGTAAAATGTGCAATAAACAAGAGAGGCAGGCTGAACTTCACCACACACTTTCACAAATACCCCAACACCCATGCCCTGAGCCTGCCTAGACTGGAATCACCATCTAAAGTCTCTGCAGTGACTGGAAGCCTGGATCCAGAAGCCTGGTTTGGGACTGTTGTAATGTAAATTATCAGAGAAACCACATTCTGAAGGATCCAATCTTGGAGTCATTATTAGAATGCAAATAGTCTATAGGCAGGCAATTGTTACAATGGCCTGCTGCCCCCAAATATATTTATCACTGTTAGGAAACAGGCTAGAGAGGAAAGAAAGAACAAAAACTATACTAACAAACTAATTCAGCTCCAAGAGCTGATTTGGGACACCATGTTGACCAGAGATGAGACAGGAGACAGGACACAGGATGCAAACACGGAGATGTATGGGATGGTATAATGGCACCAGTGGTTGTCTGGGCCTAAATATGGTAAAGTCAGGGGACAGGGTAATAGGAAGCTGCTATTCACAAGCACTGGACTGACAGGTTCAGTAACCTACAAGGGAAGTACTCACACCTGTCTCCAGGAATTCAGGCACAACCATCAACAGGGGGTCAGAATTCCCTCCCTCCACCATGAAGAAGAGATGCCAGACCCTACAATTCAACATGTGGCCAAGATGGCACCGGAGAGACCTGACCTCCTTACTTCAGGGCCTAGCCACCCTGAAGCCACTACAGGAAGGCCACAAACGAACAAACAAGAGAGGAAGGCCGCACTTCTGCACACACAAACACCGCACACCCATGTTCTGGACCTGAAAGTGCCAGCTAAAAGTTTGACAATGACTGAAGCCGGCTATGGACGCCTGGTTTGGGGACTGGCCTCGCCCAAGCCACTTTAGGAGAAGCAGATGGTATTTCTCCACACTGTCCCTCACCTGTATCCATGCCCTGGGCCTGCCTAGACTGAAAGTGCCAACTAAAAGCCAGCTCTAGAAGCCTGGTTTGGGGACTGGCCTGACCAAAGCCACTTCAGGAAGGACACAAACCAACAGAGAGAGGCAGGAAGGCAGGTAATACAAACCAACACCCATGCCATGGGCCTTCCAAACTGAAAGCACTGGCTCTGCAGTGACTGGGAGCCAGCTCTGGAGGCGTGGTTTGAGGCCTAGCCTCACTGAAGCCACTTCAGGAAGGGCACAAACAAGCAAACAGGAGAGGCAGGCCCCACTCCTCCACACTTTCACAAACACCCCACAACCATGGCCTGGGCCTGCCAAAACTGAAAGCCCGCTAAATGCTCAGCACTGACTGGGGAAGCCAGCTCTGGAGGCCTGTTTTGAGTTGTTAGCCTCACAAAAGCCACTTCAGGAAGGGCCCAATAGAGCAAACAGGAGAGGCAGGCCATGCTTCTCCACACACATTCACAAGCACCCCACACCCATGCCCTGGGCCACACCTGCCTGGAGGCTCAGCTTAGCTCTGTCTTCTGGAGTTGCCTCAAGGTCAGCTCGGTGCACCTGGGTTAGGTGTTCTCCACAAACAGGCTGCACCTGCGCATGGTCAGCGTTCCTCCAGGCTTCCCCACACAGACAAGCGGCGGCTGCCTGGTAGAACGGGTGTACAGAAGCCCAGGCCCACCACCGAGCCACAGTGAGCCTGACTAGCTTTGTAGGCCCGAACACAACTAGAGGGCCCTCAGAGAAAGGAGCTGCTTCCTAGCCTCAGTGGCAAGTCTGCTTGTTCCAGGCAGAACTGACCTAAACCAGTCCAGTGCACCTTGACCTCGCACTTCCTCTTTGCCCCTCCCCTCTTGATCTGTGATGTCCTATAAGCCCTGCCCCTTCACCTCACTTCCTGTCTCATGCTCCACCTCTTTCAAGCTGATGCTGCATAAGCCCCACCCCTGCAGCTCTCACTTCCACCCCCGTGCCCCTCCCCTCTCATGCTGTGATACCCCATAAACCAGGCCCCTTTAGCTCTAGCTTCCAGGCTCTTGCCCCGCCCCTCTGTGCTGTGATGCCACAAAAGCCCCACCCCTGCATCTCAGGCCCCACTCCTCCACACACTTCCACAGCCACCCTACAACCGTGGCATGGGCCTGCAAAGACAAAGCCATAGCTAAAAGGATCGGCATTGACGAAACCAGCTCCTGGTTTGAGGCCTAGCCTCACCAAAGCCACATCAGGAAGGGCCCAAAAGAGCAAACAGGGGAGGCAGGCTGCACTTCTCCACACACTTTCACAAACACCCCACACTCATTCCCTGGTCCCCACCTGGCAGGAAGCTCAGCTTAGCTCTGCTTGTCTTCCGGAGTTGCCTCAAGGTCAGCTCGGTGCACCTGGGTCCAGCCTTCTCCACCAACAAGCTGCATCTGCGCACGGTCGTCCAGGCTTCCCAACATGGAAAAGTGGCTGCTGCCTGGTGGGACGGGTGTATGGAAGCCCAGACCCACCACCAAACCACAGTGAGCCTGACCAGCTTTGTAGGCCCGAACACAACTAGAGGACCCTCAGAGAAAGGAGCTCTTCCTTAGCCACCTGGCAGGTCTGCTGGTTCAAGGCAGAGCAACCTAAACCAGTCCAGCGCCCAAGCTACGCCCCTTGACCTCTGACTTCCCCTCCCCTCTTGTTCTGTGTCACACCATAAGCACTGTCCCTTCACCTCTCACTTCCTTGCCCTTGGCCCTCCCCTCTCACGTTGTGATGCCCCAGAAGCACCGCCCATGCACCTCAAGCTTCCAGGTTCTTGCTCCACCTCCCCGCCCCCTAGATGCTCCTTCTGCCCCAGCACCTCACACTTACACACCCTTACCCCTCCCCTCTCCTGCTGTGATGCCCCACAAGCCACCCCCCCCTGCACCTCAGGCCCCACTCCTCCACACACATTCACAGCCAACCACAACCATTGCCTGGGGATGCCAAGGCTGAAAGCACAAGCACAAGCTAAAGCTAAAGGCTCCGAAGGCCTGGTTTGAGGCCAGCCTCAACAAAGTCACTTCAGGAAGGGCACAAATGAGCAAACACGAGAGGCAGGCCGTGCTCCTCCACACATTCATCCCCACCCCACAACCTTGGTCAGGGCCTGCCCCACCTCAGGACCTGGCCGCGGCCTCCACGGCGCCCTCCGGGGCCGGGCTTTCCCTCGGCCCCGCTCCGCCCTCGGCCCCCCGCCGGCTACGGGGCGACCACGGGCGACCCGGGACCACAGGCCCGGAGGGCCGGGCGCGGAGCACTCCCCTCAGGTCTCCGCCCGAGGCGGAAGGCCGCGCCGCCCGGGCCTCGGCGGCCCCGGCCCCGCACTGCGGCGGGAGCTGGGCGGGAGCTGGGCGGCGCCCGGCGTCCCGACGCCCCCACCTCCAGGACGGGGAGGGGCCGGGAGGGAGCCCGGGTCACCCCGCCGGAGGGAAGCGGGGAGGGCGGCGTGACTGTTTACCTTTCCTCCCGCCCGCGCCTCGCCCCGCGGGCCGGGCCCAGCGCCTCTCCCGGCGACCGCCACGCGCAGCCCTGGCCCCGGCCCAGGAAGCCCACGGTGACTCAGCGATTTCCCCACCGCCGATTCCCGCCTCTCCGGCCTCTCGTGTGAAATCTCGCGATATCGCCGATGGGTAGGCCCGGCGCCCGCCGCAGCTCCCAGCGCCCGGCCGTGGAGGGAAGTCGGGCCGTGCCCTTTGAGTAACTTTGGTTTACAATGAGTGAAGCAGCCGCCGGTGGCTCCCGCCCGCCGTCCCAGCTACTCAGGAGGCTGAGCTCTGAGAATTGCGGGGCAAGGCCAGCCCGGGCAGCCAAGTCCGTGAGCGTCTTGGGTGCTGACCCTGAGTGTTTGTGCTCAAGGCTGCAGCTCTACTTGCAGATTTGTGTGGTTGACTGGAGATAAGAATCTCATGGACTTTTCTGCCTGGCCTGGGCCGGCTTCGAACCATGATCCTCTGATCCCAGCCTCCTGAAAAGCTGGGACTAAAGGCAAAAGCCACCTGCACGCAGCTTTGTTCAAGTGGTAGAGCACTAGCCTTGCGCACAAACGCTCAGAGACAGTACCCAGGCCGTGAGTTCAAGTCCCAGGAACAGCATGAGTACATGCAGCACACGTGCATGTGCGTGTGCACACTCACACACAATCTTCTCTGTAGGTCTTAAAATTGCCAAGACTGCACCATCATGCATGTGTCACTGTAGGGAGCATTGGAAAGGAGTGTTCACCAGTGTTGTTAAGCGTAAGCCGCAGTTTATGGTTTCAAGGAGAAAATGAAGCATATGACCAAGGGTCATCAAATGTTTAAGAAGCACTGTGGGGGGCTGGGGATATAGCCTAGTGGCAAGAGTGCCTGCCTCGGATACACGAGGCCCTAGGTTCGATTCCCCAGCACCACATATACAGAAAACGGCCAGAAGGGGCGCTGTGGCTCAAGTGGCAGAGTGCTAGCCTTGAGCGGGAAGAAGCCAGGGACAGTGCTCAGGCCCTGAGTCCAAGGCCCAGGACTGGCAAAAAAAAAAAAAAAAAAAAAAAGAAGCACTTTGGGCTCACACCTGTAATCCCAGGAACTCAGGACACTGAGATTTAAGGATCATGGTTGGAAGCCACTCCAGGCAGAAAAGTCGATGAGAATCTCATCTCTAATTAACCACATTCTGACAGTAGGGTCTCTAGTATAACTAGGATGCTTCTTATAAAGTGGGACCTGGACAGATTTGCACAAAATGCTCTTTGGAGAAAATGCAGTATGAAAGAAAATAAAGGCTGCTCCTATTTCTGCTTTCTCTACAAAGTGTGTCGGAATTCAGAGTTCTTCAAGCTCTTCAGTACCTAGGACAGTGAACCAGAAATGATTAGGAAACATCTTACCTGATGCTGTCTTCTGTTTACCTTATGCTGTCTTCTGTACACACTGGCCAGACTCAGACTCGAGTAAAGTTTTACAATACTTTCTTTACCAGATGTCCTGTCCTGTCAGTCCACAGCTTCTCAACACAAATGTAAGAGCAGTAATCAGAAAGCAAGGAGACACAGCTTGTAACCAGTGGCCCACACCTATACTCCTAGCTATTCAGAAGGCTGAGATCTGAAGATCGTGGTTTGAAGCCAGGCTATGCAGGAAAATAAGACTTATCAACTTAAATGTAGAACTGTAGCTCAAGTGGGAGAGTACTAACCTTGAGCAAAAATGTTCAGGGACAAAACACAATTCCTAAGTTAAGGATCCACCAACACACACACACACACACACACACACACACACACACACACTCTCTCTCTCTCTCTCTCACTCTCTCTCTCAAATAAAAACAGAGACTGGGTTTTAATACAAGTAATTTTGAAGCAATACCCTTGGAGAACTGTTACAGAAAAGGAGTACTGTAGACTCCATTTTGTCCTTGTTAGCATTTCCCTAGCCTCAGGGCCTCAGCTCCTCCCACTAGCCCCCAGATCCACCTATACCTAAGGAGCCACTCCTACTCCTACTCACTACCTACCTACTTCCCCTTTATCCCCAGAGAGAGAAGCTGCCACCTGCATAAGGTGCAGACTGCCACATAGCTCTACTCCGCAGAAAAGTGCGATGCTATATAGGCGACAGAGGAAAAACAAAACAAAAAGTCACACAGAAGCTCCTTACTAGAAAACTTTAGTAAAACCAGTCTTAAGGGAACTGATTGGGTAAAGGGATGAGGTTCAGTGTTGAGTTGCTTGCCTAGCTTGTAGGAGGCCTTGAAACACAATAAATTTTAAATTCATCAAAAAGAAAATTAAATGCCTTTCAATGTGGAACAAATTGTGTTTAAGAGCTATGTAATAAAAATAAAATGTTTCCCACACAGCTCCTCAGCCCCTAACCCACAATCACAGCAGGACAAGACCAAAAGCAAAACTGAATGCATAGCAAAGACTCAGAGGCTTCGGCAGGGGCCTAGGGTCACTGAAGTTGTTACAAAGCAGGACAAAATAGGCTGCCCTTCCTCACACATGCCTTCACCTCGTTCTCCAGGCCCCAGGATGGATATGAAAGTATAAATGAAAACTTGATGTAGACTTGAAGAGAGGCCAGGGGCCTGGGCAAGGCATAAGTTCTCCAGAGCAGGTTCTAATGGGGGCCATCCACACTGTTCTACCTTGGGCTATCGAGCCAGAACCTCTATTCATGATTCCAAGCTTCCAGGCTCTACAGTTTTTATTCTGACACTCTGTGCATTTTCTCTTCAAAATGCCTACAAAGGCTGGAAATCATGAAGATCAAAGGCGGCATAAAAAGAACCAGGGCTAAGAGCTGAGGTACTTGCCTAGCTTGTGGAAGGTCATGGAACACAATACCACTGGAACTCACAAAAAAGAAAGTGAAATACTTTTGTATGCCTAATAAAATGTGGCTCACTCCTGTCATCCTAGCTACTCAAGAGGCAGAGACGAGAGGATCCAGGTTCAAAGCCAGCTCAGGCAGGAAAGTTCTAAGACTGTTATCTCCAATGACCAACCAGAAAACCAGAAGTGGCGCTGTGACTCAGGTGATAGAGCACTAGTCTTCAGCCGAAGACCTTGAGGACAGAACTCAGGCACACAGTTCACACCTCACATCCAGCAAAGAAAAACATTTAAATAAATAAAAGTTTTAAAATAAATGTGTGTAAGAAAGACCTATATGATAAAAATGAAAATATTTTTTTTGCCAATCCTAGAGCTTGAACTCATGCTCTAGGCACTGTCCCTGAGCTTCTTTTGCTCAAAGGAAGTACTCTACCACTTGAGCCACATCAACACTTGCTGCTTTTTCTGTTTGTGCTGCTGAGGAATCCAACAGAGGGTTTGATGAATGCTAGGCGAGCACCCTACCACTAAGCCACATTCCCACCCCCAAATATCTTTTTGTGCTGGTCCTGGGGCTTGAACTCAGGCATGAGCCCTCTACAACTTGAGACACAGCTCTGCTTCCACTAGAGGTTTTTTTGTTGTTGATTGGTGATATAGAGCCTCATGGACTTTGCTACCAGGGCTGGATTCATACTGCAATCAACAGATTTTGGCCTCCTGAGTACATAGGATTACAGGCATAAGGAAAAAACATTTTCCACACATCCCCTCCACCCTAAACTCCGTGCCCTCTGCAAGACCTGGATTGGGGCCTATGTTCTCCTAACCAAGATTTGTTGGGGTCCACGGAGCCCATCCTACATTGGACTGGACACCTACCATTCCAACGCTCAACACTTAGGCCTCTCCTCTGTTGAGTGGGATCAAAGCCATGGATGATGGAAGGAAAAACAGGAAAAGGCCATTTAGGCCACACTTTCTGCTCCTGCCTTCTGCTACCTCCATCCAGCTCCTAATGAGACATCTCACGCCAGGCCTGGGGGCAGTGATGGCCCACTGAGACCACCATGGGACAAGACTCAGCATAAAGGTGCTTGCCTGCCTGGCATGGAATGCTCCAAAAACTACACAAAATACCTTGGTATGCCAAGTAAAATGTGCAATAAACAAGAGAGGCAGGCTGAACTTCACCACACACTTTCACAAATACCCCAACACCCATGCCCTGAGCCTGCCTAGACTGGAATCACCATCTAAAGTCTCTGCAGTGACTGGAAGCCTGGATCCAGAAGCCTGGTTTGGGACTGTTGTAATGTAAATTATCAGAGAAACCACATTCTGAAGGATCCAATCTTGGAGTCATTATTAGAATGCAAATAGTCTATAGGCAGGCAATTGTTACAATGGCCTGCTGCCCCCAAATATATTTATCACTGTTAGGAAACAGGCTAGAGAGGAAAGAAAGAACAAAAACTATACTAACAAACTAATTCAGCTCCAAGAGCTGATTTGGGACACCATGTTGACCAGAGATGAGACAGGAGACAGGACACAGGATGCAAACACGGAGATGTATGGGATGGTATAATGGCACCAGTGGTTGTCTGGGCCTAAATATGGTAAAGTCAGGGGACAGGGTAATAGGAAGCTGCTATTCACAAGCACTGGACTGACAGGTTCAGTAACCTACAAGGGAAGTACTCACACCTGTCTCCAGGAATTCAGGCACAACCATCAACAGGGGGTCAGAATTCCCTCCCTCCACCATGAAGAAGAGATGCCAGACCCTACAATTCAACATGTGGCCAAGATGGCACCGGAGAGACCTGACCTCCTTACTTCAGGGCCTAGCCACCCTGAAGCCACTACAGGAAGGCCACAAACGAACAAACAAGAGAGGAAGGCCGCACTTCTGCACACACAAACACCGCACACCCATGTTCTGGACCTGAAAGTGCCAGCTAAAAGTTTGACAATGACTGAAGCCGGCTATGGACGCCTGGTTTGGGGACTGGCCTCGCCCAAGCCACTTTAGGAGAAGCAGATGGTATTTCTCCACACTGTCCCTCACCTGTATCCATGCCCTGGGCCTGCCTAGACTGAAAGTGCCAACTAAAAGCCAGCTCTAGAAGCCTGGTTTGGGGACTGGCCTGACCAAAGCCACTTCAGGAAGGACACAAACCAACAGAGAGAGGCAGGAAGGCAGGTAATACAAACCAACACCCATGCCATGGGCCTTCCAAACTGAAAGCACTGGCTCTGCAGTGACTGGGAGCCAGCTCTGGAGGCGTGGTTTGAGGCCTAGCCTCACTGAAGCCACTTCAGGAAGGGCACAAACAAGCAAACAGGAGAGGCAGGCCCCACTCCTCCACACTTTCACAAACACCCCACAACCATGGCCTGGGCCTGCCAAAACTGAAAGCCCGCTAAATGCTCAGCACTGACTGGGGAAGCCAGCTCTGGAGGCCTGTTTTGAGTTGTTAGCCTCACAAAAGCCACTTCAGGAAGGGCCCAATAGAGCAAACAGGAGAGGCAGGCCATGCTTCTCCACACACATTCACAAGCACCCCACACCCATGCCCTGGGCCACACCTGCCTGGAGGCTCAGCTTAGCTCTGTCTTCTGGAGTTGCCTCAAGGTCAGCTCGGTGCACCTGGGTTAGGTGTTCTCCACAAACAGGCTGCACCTGCGCATGGTCAGCGTTCCTCCAGGCTTCCCCACACAGACAAGCGGCGGCTGCCTGGTAGAACGGGTGTACAGAAGCCCAGGCCCACCACCGAGCCACAGTGAGCCTGACTAGCTTTGTAGGCCCGAACACAACTAGAGGGCCCTCAGAGAAAGGAGCTGCTTCCTAGCCTCAGTGGCAAGTCTGCTTGTTCCAGGCAGAACTGACCTAAACCAGTCCAGTGCACCTTGACCTCGCACTTCCTCTTTGCCCCTCCCCTCTTGATCTGTGATGTCCTATAAGCCCTGCCCCTTCACCTCACTTCCTGTCTCATGCTCCACCTCTTTCAAGCTGATGCTGCATAAGCCCCACCCCTGCAGCTCTCACTTCCACCCCCGTGCCCCTCCCCTCTCATGCTGTGATACCCCATAAACCAGGCCCCTTTAGCTCTAGCTTCCAGGCTCTTGCCCCGCCCCTCTGTGCTGTGATGCCACAAAAGCCCCACCCCTGCATCTCAGGCCCCACTCCTCCACACACTTCCACAGCCACCCTACAACCGTGGCATGGGCCTGCAAAGACAAAGCCATAGCTAAAAGGATCGGCATTGACGAAACCAGCTCCTGGTTTGAGGCCTAGCCTCACCAAAGCCACATCAGGAAGGGCCCAAAAGAGCAAACAGGGGAGGCAGGCTGCACTTCTCCACACACTTTCACAAACACCCCACACTCATTCCCTGGTCCCCACCTGGCAGGAAGCTCAGCTTAGCTCTGCTTGTCTTCCGGAGTTGCCTCAAGGTCAGCTCGGTGCACCTGGGTCCAGCCTTCTCCACCAACAAGCTGCATCTGCGCACGGTCGTCCAGGCTTCCCAACATGGAAAAGTGGCTGCTGCCTGGTGGGACGGGTGTATGGAAGCCCAGACCCACCACCAAACCACAGTGAGCCTGACCAGCTTTGTAGGCCCGAACACAACTAGAGGACCCTCAGAGAAAGGAGCTCTTCCTTAGCCACCTGGCAGGTCTGCTGGTTCAAGGCAGAGCAACCTAAACCAGTCCAGCGCCCAAGCTACGCCCCTTGACCTCTGACTTCCCCTCCCCTCTTGTTCTGTGTCACACCATAAGCACTGTCCCTTCACCTCTCACTTCCTTGCCCTTGGCCCTCCCCTCTCACGTTGTGATGCCCCAGAAGCACCGCCCATGCACCTCAAGCTTCCAGGTTCTTGCTCCACCTCCCCGCCCCCTAGATGCTCCTTCTGCCCCAGCACCTCACACTTACACACCCTTACCCCTCCCCTCTCCTGCTGTGATGCCCCACAAGCCACCCCCCCCTGCACCTCAGGCCCCACTCCTCCACACACATTCACAGCCAACCACAACCATTGCCTGGGGATGCCAAGGCTGAAAGCACAAGCACAAGCTAAAGCTAAAGGCTCCGAAGGCCTGGTTTGAGGCCAGCCTCAACAAAGTCACTTCAGGAAGGGCACAAATGAGCAAACACGAGAGGCAGGCCGTGCTCCTCCACACATTCATCCCCACCCCACAACCTTGGTCAGGGCCTGCCCCACCTCAGGACCTGGCCGCGGCCTCCACGGCGCCCTCCGGGGCCGGGCTTTCCCTCGGCCCCGCTCCGCCCTCGGCCCCCCCGCCGGCTACGGGGCGACCACGGGCGACCCGGGACCACAGGCCCGGAGGGCCGGGCGCGGAGCACTCCCCTCAGGTCTCCGCCCGAGGCGGAAGGCCGCGCCGCCCGGGCCTCGGCGGCCCCGGCCCCGCACTGCGGCGGGAGCTGGGCGGGAGCTGGGCGGCGCCCGGCGTCCCGACGCCCACACCTCCAGGACGGGGAGGGGCCGGGAGGGAGCCCGGGTCACCCCGCCGGAGGGAAGCGGGGAGGGCGGCGTGACTGTTTACCTTTCCTCCCGCCCGCGCCTCGCCCCGCGGGCCGGGCCCAGCGCCTCTCCCGGCGACCGCCACGCGCAGCCCTGGCCCCGGCCCAGGAAGCCCACGGTGACTCAGCGATTTCCCCACCGCCGATTCCCGCCTCTCCGGCCTCTCGTGTGAAATCTCGCGATATCGCCGATGGGTAGGCCCGGCGCCCGCCGCAGCTCCCAGCGCCCGGCCGTGGAGGGAAGTCGGGCCGTGCCCTTTGAGTAACTTTGGTTTACAATGAGTGAAGCAGCCGCCGGTGGCTCCCGCCCGCCGTCCCAGCTACTCAGGAGGCTGAGCTCTGAGAATTGCGGGGCAAGGCCAGCCCGGGCAGCCAAGTCCGTGAGCGTCTTGGGTGCTGACCCTGAGTGTTTGTGCTCAAGGCTGCAGCTCTACTTGCAGATTTGTGTGGTTGACTGGAGATAAGAATCTCATGGACTTTTCTGCCTGGCCTGGGCCGGCTTCGAACCATGATCCTCTGATCCCAGCCTCCTGAAAAGCTGGGACTAAAGGCAAAAGCCACCTGCACGCAGCTTTGTTCAACTGGTAGAGCACTAGCCTTGCGCACAAACGCTCAGAGACAGTACCCAGGCCGTGAGTTCAAGTCCCAGGAACAGCATGAGTACATGCAGCACACGTGCATGTGCGTGTGCACACTCACACACAATCTTCTCTGTAGGTCTTAAAATTGCCAAGACTGCACCATCATGCATGTGTCACTGTAGGGAGCATTGGAAAGGAGTGTTCACCAGTGTTGTTAAGCGTAAGCCGCAGTTTATGGTTTCAAGGAGAAAATGAAGCATATGACCAAGGGTCATCAAATGTTTAAGAAGCACTGTGGGGGGCTGGGGATATAGCCTAGTGGCAAGAGTGCCTGCCTCGGATACACGAGGCCCTAGGTTCGATTCCCCAGCACCACATATACAGAAAACGGCCAGAAGGGGCGCTGTGGCTCAAGTGGCAGAGTGCTAGCCTTGAGCGGGAAGAAGCCAGGGACAGTGCTCAGGCCCTGAGTCCAAGGCCCAGGACTGGCAAAAAAAAAAAAAAAAAAAAAAAAAGAAGCACTTTGGGCTCACACCTGTAATCCCAGGAACTCAGGACACTGAGATTTAAGGATCATGGTTGGAAGCCACTCCAGGCAGAAAAGTCGATGAGAATCTCATCTCTAATTAACCACATTCTGACAGTAGGGTCTCTAGTATAACTAGGATGCTTCTTATAAAGTGGGACCTGGACAGATTTGCACAAAATGCTCTTTGGAGAAAATGCAGTATGAAAGAAAATAAAGGCTGCTCCTATTTCTGCTTTCTCTACAAAGTGTGTCGGAATTCAGAGTTCTTCAAGCTCTTCAGTACCTAGGACAGTGAACCAGAAATGATTAGGAAACATCTTACCTGATGCTGTCTTCTGTTTACCTTATGCTGTCTTCTGTACACACTGGCCAGACTCAGACTCGAGTAAAGTTTTACAATACTTTCTTTACCAGATGTCCTGTCCTGTCAGTCCACAGCTTCTCAACACAAATGTAAGAGCAGTAATCAGAAAGCAAGGAGACACAGCTTGTAACCAGTGGCCCACACCTATACTCCTAGCTATTCAGAAGGCTGAGATCTGAAGATCGTGGTTTGAAGCCAGGCTATGCAGGAAAATAAGACTTATCAACTTAAATGTAGAACTGTAGCTCAAGTGGGAGAGTACTAACCTTGAGCAAAAATGTTCAGGGACAAAACACAATTCCTAAGTTAAGGATCCACCAACACACACACACACACACACACACACACACACACACTCTCTCTCTCTCTCTCTCTCACTCTCTCTCTCAAATAAAAACAGAGACTGGGTTTTAATACAAGTAATTTTGAAGCAATACCCTTGGAGAACTGTTACAGAAAAGGAGTACTGTAGACTCCATTTTGTCCTTGTTAGCATTTCCCTAGCCTCAGGGCCTCAGCTCCTCCCACTAGCCCCCAGATCCACCTATACCTAAGGAGCCACTCCTACTCCTACTCACTACCTACCTACTTCCCCTTTATCCCCAGAGAGAGAAGCTGCCACCTGCATAAGGTGCAGACTGCCACATAGCTCTACTCCGCAGAAAAGTGCGATGCTATATAGGCGACAGAGGAAAAACAAAACAAAAAGTCACACAGAAGCTCCTTACTAGAAAACTTTAGTAAAACCAGTCTTAAGGGAACTGATTGGGTAAAGGGATGAGGTTCAGTGTTGAGTTGCTTGCCTAGCTTGTAGGAGGCCTTGAAACACAATAAATTTTAAATTCATCAAAAAGAAAATTAAATGCCTTTCAATGTGGAACAAATTGTGTTTAAGAGCTATGTAATAAAAATAAAATGTTTCCCACACAGCTCCTCAGCCCCTAACCCACAATCACAGCAGGACAAGACCAAAAGCAAAACTGAATGCATAGCAAAGACTCAGAGGCTTCGGCAGGGGCCTAGGGTCACTGAAGTTGTTACAAAGCAGGACAAAATAGGCTGCCCTTCCTCACACATGCCTTCACCTCGTTCTCCAGGCCCCAGGATGGATATGAAAGTATAAATGAAAACTTGATGTAGACTTGAAGAGAGGCCAGGGGCCTGGGCAAGGCATAAGTTCTCCAGAGCAGGTTCTAATGGGGGCCATCCACACTGTTCTACCTTGGGCTATCGAGCCAGAACCTCTATTCATGATTCCAAGCTTCCAGGCTCTACAGTTTTTATTCTGACACTCTGTGCATTTTCTCTTCAAAATGCCTACAAAGGCTGGAAATCATGAAGATCAAAGGCGGCATAAAAAGAACCAGGGCTAAGAGCTGAGGTACTTGCCTAGCTTGTGGAAGGTCATGGAACACAATACCACTGGAACTCACAAAAAAGAAAGTGAAATACTTTTGTATGCCTAATAAAATGTGGCTCACTCCTGTCATCCTAGCTACTCAAGAGGCAGAGACGAGAGGATCCAGGTTCAAAGCCAGCTCAGGCAGGAAAGTTCTAAGACTGTTATCTCCAATGACCAACCAGAAAACCAGAAGTGGCGCTGTGACTCAGGTGATAGAGCACTAGTCTTCAGCCGAAGACCTTGAGGACAGAACTCAGGCACACAGTTCACACCTCACATCCAGCAAAGAAAAACATTTAAATAAATAAAAGTTTTAAAATAAATGTGTGTAAGAAAGACCTATATGATAAAAATGAAAATATTTTTTTTGCCAATCCTAGAGCTTGAACTCATGCTCTAGGCACTGTCCCTGAGCTTCTTTTGCTCAAAGGAAGTACTCTACCACTTGAGCCACATCAACACTTGCTGCTTTTTCTGTTTGTGCTGCTGAGGAATCCAACAGAGGGTTTGATGAATGCTAGGCGAGCACCCTACCACTAAGCCACATTCCCACCCCCAAATATCTTTTTGTGCTGGTCCTGGGGCTTGAACTCAGGCATGAGCCCTCTACAACTTGAGACACAGCTCTGCTTCCACTAGAGGTTTTTTTGTTGTTGATTGGTGATATAGAGCCTCATGGACTTTGCTACCAGGGCTGGATTCATACTGCAATCAACAGATTTTGGCCTCCTGAGTACATAGGATTACAGGCATAAGGAAAAAACATTTTCCACACATCCCCTCCACCCTAAACTCCGTGCCCTCTGCAAGACCTGGATTGGGGCCTATGTTCTCCTAACCAAGATTTGTTGGGGTCCACGGAGCCCATCCTACATTGGACTGGACACCTACCATTCCAACGCTCAACACTTAGGCCTCTCCTCTGTTGAGTGGGATCAAAGCCATGGATGATGGAAGGAAAAACAGGAAAAGGCCATTTAGGCCACACTTTCTGCTCCTGCCTTCTGCTACCTCCATCCAGCTCCTAATGAGACATCTCACGCCAGGCCTGGGGGCAGTGATGGCCCACTGAGACCACCATGGGACAAGACTCAGCATAAAGGTGCTTGCCTGCCTGGCATGGAATGCTCCAAAAACTACACAAAATACCTTGGTATGCCAAGTAAAATGTGCAATAAACAAGAGAGGCAGGCTGAACTTCACCACACACTTTCACAAATACCCCAACACCCATGCCCTGAGCCTGCCTAGACTGGAATCACCATCTAAAGTCTCTGCAGTGACTGGAAGCCTGGATCCAGAAGCCTGGTTTGGGACTGTTGTAATGTAAATTATCAGAGAAACCACATTCTGAAGGATCCAATCTTGGAGTCATTATTAGAATGCAAATAGTCTATAGGCAGGCAATTGTTACAATGGCCTGCTGCCCCCAAATATATTTATCACTGTTAGGAAACAGGCTAGAGAGGAAAGAAAGAACAAAAACTATACTAACAAACTAATTCAGCTCCAAGAGCTGATTTGGGACACCATGTTGACCAGAGATGAGACAGGAGACAGGACACAGGATGCAAACACGGAGATGTATGGGATGGTATAATGGCACCAGTGGTTGTCTGGGCCTAAATATGGTAAAGTCAGGGGACAGGGTAATAGGAAGCTGCTATTCACAAGCACTGGACTGACAGGTTCAGTAACCTACAAGGGAAGTACTCACACCTGTCTCCAGGAATTCAGGCACAACCATCAACAGGGGGTCAGAATTCCCTCCCTCCACCATGAAGAAGAGATGCCAGACCCTACAATTCAACATGTGGCCAAGATGGCACCGGAGAGACCTGACCTCCTTACTTCAGGGCCTAGCCACCCTGAAGCCACTACAGGAAGGCCACAAACGAACAAACAAGAGAGGAAGGCCGCACTTCTGCACACACAAACACCGCACACCCATGTTCTGGACCTGAAAGTGCCAGCTAAAAGTTTGACAATGACTGAAGCCGGCTATGGACGCCTGGTTTGGGGACTGGCCTCGCCCAAGCCACTTTAGGAGAAGCAGATGGTATTTCTCCACACTGTCCCTCACCTGTATCCATGCCCTGGGCCTGCCTAGACTGAAAGTGCCAACTAAAAGCCAGCTCTAGAAGCCTGGTTTGGGGACTGGCCTGACCAAAGCCACTTCAGGAAGGACACAAACCAACAGAGAGAGGCAGGAAGGCAGGTAATACAAACCAACACCCATGCCATGGGCCTTCCAAACTGAAAGCACTGGCTCTGCAGTGACTGGGAGCCAGCTCTGGAGGCGTGGTTTGAGGCCTAGCCTCACTGAAGCCACTTCAGGAAGGGCACAAACAAGCAAACAGGAGAGGCAGGCCCCACTCCTCCACACTTTCACAAACACCCCACAACCATGGCCTGGGCCTGCCAAAACTGAAAGCCCGCTAAATGCTCAGCACTGACTGGGGAAGCCAGCTCTGGAGGCCTGTTTTGAGTTGTTAGCCTCACAAAAGCCACTTCAGGAAGGGCCCAATAGAGCAAACAGGAGAGGCAGGCCATGCTTCTCCACACACATTCACAAGCACCCCACACCCATGCCCTGGGCCACACCTGCCTGGAGGCTCAGCTTAGCTCTGTCTTCTGGAGTTGCCTCAAGGTCAGCTCGGTGCACCTGGGTTAGGTGTTCTCCACAAACAGGCTGCACCTGCGCATGGTCAGCGTTCCTCCAGGCTTCCCCACACAGACAAGCGGCGGCTGCCTGGTAGAACGGGTGTACAGAAGCCCAGGCCCACCACCGAGCCACAGTGAGCCTGACTAGCTTTGTAGGCCCGAACACAACTAGAGGGCCCTCAGAGAAAGGAGCTGCTTCCTAGCCTCAGTGGCAAGTCTGCTTGTTCCAGGCAGAACTGACCTAAACCAGTCCAGTGCACCTTGACCTCGCACTTCCTCTTTGCCCCTCCCCTCTTGATCTGTGATGTCCTATAAGCCCTGCCCCTTCACCTCACTTCCTGTCTCATGCTCCACCTCTTTCAAGCTGATGCTGCATAAGCCCCACCCCTGCAGCTCTCACTTCCACCCCCGTGCCCCTCCCCTCTCATGCTGTGATACCCCATAAACCAGGCCCCTTTAGCTCTAGCTTCCAGGCTCTTGCCCCGCCCCTCTGTGCTGTGATGCCACAAAAGCCCCACCCCTGCATCTCAGGCCCCACTCCTCCACACACTTCCACAGCCACCCTACAACCGTGGCATGGGCCTGCAAAGACAAAGCCATAGCTAAAAGGATCGGCATTGACGAAACCAGCTCCTGGTTTGAGGCCTAGCCTCACCAAAGCCACATCAGGAAGGGCCCAAAAGAGCAAACAGGGGAGGCAGGCTGCACTTCTCCACACACTTTCACAAACACCCCACACTCATTCCCTGGTCCCCACCTGGCAGGAAGCTCAGCTTAGCTCTGCTTGTCTTCCGGAGTTGCCTCAAGGTCAGCTCGGTGCACCTGGGTCCAGCCTTCTCCACCAACAAGCTGCATCTGCGCACGGTCGTCCAGGCTTCCCAACATGGAAAAGTGGCTGCTGCCTGGTGGGACGGGTGTATGGAAGCCCAGACCCACCACCAAACCACAGTGAGCCTGACCAGCTTTGTAGGCCCGAACACAACTAGAGGACCCTCAGAGAAAGGAGCTCTTCCTTAGCCACCTGGCAGGTCTGCTGGTTCAAGGCAGAGCAACCTAAACCAGTCCAGCGCCCAAGCTACGCCCCTTGACCTCTGACTTCCCCTCCCCTCTTGTTCTGTGTCACACCATAAGCACTGTCCCTTCACCTCTCACTTCCTTGCCCTTGGCCCTCCCCTCTCACGTTGTGATGCCCCAGAAGCACCGCCCATGCACCTCAAGCTTCCAGGTTCTTGCTCCACCTCCCCGCCCCCTAGATGCTCCTTCTGCCCCAGCACCTCACACTTACACACCCTTACCCCTCCCCTCTCCTGCTGTGATGCCCCACAAGCCACCCCCCCCTGCACCTCAGGCCCCACTCCTCCACACACATTCACAGCCAACCACAACCATTGCCTGGGGATGCCAAGGCTGAAAGCACAAGCACAAGCTAAAGCTAAAGGCTCCGAAGGCCTGGTTTGAGGCCAGCCTCAACAAAGTCACTTCAGGAAGGGCACAAATGAGCAAACACGAGAGGCAGGCCGTGCTCCTCCACACATTCATCCCCACCCCACAACCTTGGTCAGGGCCTGCCCCACCTCAGGACCTGGCCGCGGCCTCCACGGCGCCCTCCGGGGCCGGGCTTTCCCTCGGCCCCGCTCCGCCCTCGGCCCCCCGCCGGCTACGGGGCGACCACGGGCGACCCGGGACCACAGGCCCGGAGGGCCGGGCGCGGAGCACTCCCCTCAGGTCTCCGCCCGAGGCGGAAGGCCGCGCCGCCCGGGCCTCGGCGGCCCCGGCCCCGCACTGCGGCGGGAGCTGGGCGGGAGCTGGGCGGCGCCCGGCGTCCCGACGCCCCCACCTCCAGGACGGGGAGGGGCCGGGAGGGAGCCCGGGTCACCCCGCCGGAGGGAAGCGGGGAGGGCGGCGTGACTGTTTACCTTTCCTCCCGCCCGCGCCTCGCCCCGCGGGCCGGGCCCAGCGCCTCTCCCGGCGACCGCCACGCGCAGCCCTGGCCCCGGCCCAGGAAGCCCACGGTGACTCAGCGATTTCCCCACCGCCGATTCCCGCCTCTCCGGCCTCTCGTGTGAAATCTCGCGATATCGCCGATGGGTAGGCCCGGCGCCCGCCGCAGCTCCCAGCGCCCGGCCGTGGAGGGAAGTCGGGCCGTGCCCTTTGAGTAACTTTGGTTTACAATGAGTGAAGCAGCCGCCGGTGGCTCCCGCCCGCCGTCCCAGCTACTCAGGAGGCTGAGCTCTGAGAATTGCGGGGCAAGGCCAGCCCGGGCAGCCAAGTCCGTGAGCGTCTTGGGTGCTGACCCTGAGTGTTTGTGCTCAAGGCTGCAGCTCTACTTGCAGATTTGTGTGGTTGACTGGAGATAAGAATCTCATGGACTTTTCTGCCTGGCCTGGGCCGGCTTCGAACCATGATCCTCTGATCCCAGCCTCCTGAAAAGCTGGGACTAAAGGCAAAAGCCACCTGCACGCAGCTTTGTTCAAGTGGTAGAGCACTAGCCTTGCGCACAAACGCTCAGAGACAGTACCCAGGCCGTGAGTTCAAGTCCCAGGAACAGCATGAGTACATGCAGCACACGTGCATGTGCGTGTGCACACTCACACACAATCTTCTCTGTAGGTCTTAAAATTGCCAAGACTGCACCATCATGCATGTGTCACTGTAGGGAGCATTGGAAAGGAGTGTTCACCAGTGTTGTTAAGTGTAAGCTGCAGTTTATGGTTTCAAGGAGAAAATGAAGCATATGACCAAGGGTCATCAAATGTTTAAGAAGCACTGTGGGGGGGCTGGGGATATAGCCTAGTGGCAAGAGTGCCTGCCTCGGAAACACGAGGCCCTAGGTTCGATTCCCCAGCACCACATATACAGAAAACGGCCAGAAGGGGCGCTGTGGCTCAAGTGGCAGAGTGCTAGCCTTGAGCGGGAAGAAGCCAGGGACAGTGCTCAGGCCCTGAGTCCAAGGCCCAGGACTGGCAAAAAAAAAAAAAAAAAGAAGCACTTTTGGGCTCACACCTGTAATCCCAGCAACTCAGGACACTGAGATTTAAGGATCATGGTTGGAAGCCACTCCAGGCAGAAAAGTCGATGAGAATCTCATCTCTAATTAACCACATTCTGACAGTAGGGTCTCTAGTATAACTAGGATGCTTCTTATAAAGTGGGACCTGGACAGATTTGCACAAAATGCTCTTTGGAGAAAATGCAGTATGAAAGAAAATAAAGGCTGCTCCTATTTCTGCTTTCTCTACAAAGTGTGTCGGAATTCAGAGTTCTTCAAGCTCTTCAGTACCTAGGGACAGTGAACCAGAAATGATTAGGAAACATCTTACCTGATGCTGTCTTCTGTTTACCTTATGCTGTCTTCTGTACACACTGGCCAGACTCAGACTCGAGTAAAGTTTTACAATACTTTCTTTACCAGATGTCCTGTCCTGTCAGTCCCACAGCTTCTCACACAAATGTAAGAGCAGTAATCAGAAAGCAAGGAGACACAGCTTGTAACCAGTGGACCACACCTATACTCCTAGCTATTCAGAAGGCTGAGATCTGAAGATCGTGGTTTGAAGCCAGGCTATGCAGGAAAATAAGACTTATCAACTTAAAATGTAGAACTGTAGCTCAAGTGGGAGAGTACTAACCTTGAGCAAAAATGTTCAGGGACAAAACACAATTCCTAAGTTAAGGATCCACCAAACACACACACACACACACACACTCTCTCTCTCTCTCTCTCTCTCTCTCTCTCTCTCTCTCTCTCTCTCACTCTGTCTCAAAAAAAAACAGAGACTGGGTTTTAATACAAGTAATTTTGAAGCAATACCCTTGGAGAACTGTTACAGAAAAGGAGTACTGTAGACTCCATTTTGTCCTTGTTAGCATTTCCCTAGCCTCAGGGCCTCAGCTCCTCCCACTAGCCCCCAGATCCACCTATACCTAAGGAGCCACTCCTACTCACTACCTACCTACTTCCCCTTTATCCCCAGAGAGAGAAGCTGCCACCTGCATAAGGTGCAGACTGCCACATAGCTCTCTCTCCCGTGGGAACTATAGCCCCACTAATAAACCTTCTTATGAACCTTTTTCTCCTGTCTGTGATTATCTCCACATGGTCCTCTGGGATGGCCGGGAAAGATCCTTTCAGTTCTCAGCAGGACTCTCCTTTTAGTTTATTTTTAATTTTGTTTTGTTTTTGCCAGTCCTGGGCCTTGGACTCAGGGCCTGAGCACTGTCCCTGGCTCCTTTTTGATCAAGGCTAGAGCACTCTACCACTTGAGCCACAGTGCCCCTTCTGGATTTTTCTATATATGTGGTGCTGAGGAATCGAACCCAGGGCTTCATGTGATTTTTAATTTTGATACTATCATTTTATATGACCAAAAGCACATAGGCATTGCACCTTTGTATTCCTCCCCTTACTATCATCCTTTAGTTTCACAGTGTGTGACTGCATAGTTATTTCATTGTGTGTGTGTGCACACGCCTGTCCTTGTGCTTGAATGTAAGGCCTGGCTTTTTTGTATTTCTTTTGTGGGGGGGGGCGGGACTCAAGGATGATGTTCTATCAGTTAATCCACAGCTCTGCTTTTCAGATTTCTGGTAGTTCACTGGAGGTGTCAGATGGACTTTTCTGCCCCGGGGCTGCCTTCCAACTGTGACCCTCAGATCTCAGCACCACAGCAGGCGGGATCACAGGTGTGAGCCCCCCACTTCCCTTCCTGTTCGGTTTTGTGAACTAGTCTCTGCCCCTCCCACCCTTCAACCTCCCAAGTCCTAAATTACAGGCATCCGGCACCACAGCCACTCAGTCTCTCTCTCCCAAATCTGGTCCACTTCTCCTTAGTCGCAGAGCCGGGACCGGCCTGGGGCCCCCGCCGGCGACCCTCCCGGAAGGACCTGGCCGCGGCCTCCACGGCGCCCTCCGGGGCCGGGCTTTCCCTCGGCCCCGCTCCGCCCTCGGCCCCCCGCCGGCTACGGGGCGACCACGGGCGACCCGGGACCACAGGCCGGAGGGCCGGGCGCGGAGCACTCCCCTCAGGTCTCCGCCCGAGGCGGAAGGCCGCGCCGCCCGGGCCTCGGCGGCCCCGGCCCCGCACTGCGGCGGGAGCTGGGCGGGAGCTGGGCGGCGCCCGGCGTCCCGACGCCCACACCTCCAGGACGGGGAGGGGCCGGGAGGGAGCCCGGGTCACCCCGCAGGAGGGAAGCGGGTGGAGGGCGGCGTGACTGTTTACCTTTCCTCCCGCCCGCGCCTCGCCCCGCGGGCCGGGCCCAGCGCCTCTCCCGGCGACCGCCACGCGCAGCCCTGGCCCCGGCCCAGGAAGCCCACGGTGACTCAGCGATTTCCCCACCGCCGATTCCCGCCTCTCCGGCCTCTCGTGTGAAATCTCGCGATATCGCCGATGGGTAGGCCCGGCGCCCGCCGCAGCTCCCAGCGCCCGGCCGTGGAGGGAAGTCGGGCCGTGCCCTTTGAGTAACTTTGGTTTACAATGAGTGAAGCAGCCGCCGGTGGCTCCCGCCCGCCGTCCCAGCTACTCAGGAGGCTGAGCTCTGAGATTGCGGGGCAAGGCCAGCCCGGGCAGCCAAGTCCGTGAGCGTCTTGGGTGCTGACCCTGAGTGTTTGTGCTCAAGGCTGCAGCTCTACTTGCAGATTTGTGTGGTTGACTGGAGATAAGAATCTCATGGACTTTTTCTGCCTGGCCTGGGCCGGCTTCGAACCATGATCCTCTGATTCCCAGCCTCCTGAAAAGCTGGGACTAAAGGCAAAAGCACCTGCACGCAGCTTTGTTCAACTGGTAGAGCACTAGCCTTGCGCACAAACGCTCAGAGACAGTACCCAGGCCGTGAGTTCAAGTCCCAGGAACAGCATGAGTACATGCAGCACACGTGCATGTGCGTGTGCACACTCACACACAATCTTCTCTGTAGGTCTTAAAATTGCAAGACTGCACCATCATGCATGTGTCACTGTAGGGAGCATTGGAAAGGAGTGTTCACCAGTGTTGTTAAGCGTAAGCCGCAGTTTATGGTTTTCAAGGAGAAAATGAAGCATATGACCAAGGGTCATCAAATGTTTAAGAAGCACTGTGGGGGGCTGGGGATATAGCCTAGTGGCAAGAGTGCCTGCCTCGGATACACGAGGGCCCTAGGTTTCGATTCCCCAGCACCACATATACAGAAAACGGCCAGAAGGGGCGCTGTGGCTCAAGTGGCAGAGTGCTAGCCTTGAGCGGGAAGAAGCCAGGGACAGTGCTCAGGCCCTGAGTCCAAGGCCCAGGACTGGCAAAAAAAAAAAAAAAAAAAAAAAAAAAAGAAGCACTTTGGGCTCACACCTGTAATCCCAGGAACTCAGGACACTGAGATTTAAGGATCATGGTTGGAAGCCACTCCAGGCAGAAAAGTCGATGAGAATCTCATCTCTAATTAACCACATTCTGACAGTAGGGTCTCTAGTATAACTAGGATGCTTCTTATAAAGTGGGACCTGGACAGATTTGCACAAAATGCTCTTTGGAGAAAATGCAGTATGAAAGAAAATAAAGGCTGCTCCTATTTCTGCTTTCTCTACAAAGTGTGTCGGAATTCAGAGTTCTTCAAGCTCTTCAGTACCTAGGACAGTGAACCAGAAATGATTAGGAAACATCTTACCTGATGCTGTCTTCTGTTTACCTTATGCTGTCTTCTGTACACACTGGCCAGACTCAGACTCGAGTAAAGTTTTACAATACTTTCTTACCAGATGTCCTGTCCTGTCAGTCCACAGCTTCTCAACACAAATGTAAGAGCAGTAATCAGAAAGCAAGGAGACACAGCTTGTAACCAGTGGCCCACACCTATACTCCTAGCTATTCAGAAGGCTGAGATCTGAAGATCGTGGTTTGAAGCCAGGCTATGCAGGAAAATAAGACTTATCAACTTAAATGTAGAACTGTAGCTCAAGTGGGAGAGTACTAACCTTGAGCAAAAATGTTCAGGGACAAAACACAATTCCTAAGTTAAGGAGTCCACCAACACACACCACACACACACACACACACACACACACACACACTCTCTCTCTCTCTCTCACTCTCTCTCTCAAATAAAAACAGAGACTGGTTTTAATACAAGTAATTTTGAAGCAATACCCTTGGAGAACTGTTACAGAAAAGGAGTACTGTAGACTCA
>NW_025959787.1:0-36262 GCF_023159225.1 Perognathus longimembris pacificus
TGCCCTCTCCAGGGGACCTGAACTCCCAAGTTCAGTTGGCGTACAAGAGGCTGGTCACCTGGTGCTGTGCTTTCCAGTTCAAGCATGGCTGTAGAGCCCCAGGAGTTTCAGTGTTTTAGGGGGTAACATGTGTCCTGTGCACACCCCATCCAGAATTTGCAGTGAATTTACCTTGCAAAGAACTGGAACCTGGACTTGTTTATATCAATTCTTTAAGCCAACTGCTACATGGGGAAGAATGCTTTCTTACCTGTAACTTAGTGTGTCACTCAACCAAAACCAAAAAGTTTCTGAAGCATGAGCCAAGAGATAGCGTTTCTAGGGACCAAAGAATGAGAGTAGTTTTCATGGCTAGAATCCGAGGTACACTGAGAGTTTGTGACTTGAGGATCCCAGTTCTAAGCCTGCCTGAGCAGGGAATGCCTTGAGACTCTCATCTCCATTCAACCTCCAAAGAGCCAGTAGTGGAGATGTGGTTCACATCCAAGAGTGCTGGCTGGCATTGAGCCCAACAGCTCAGGCAAAGCCCAGTTGTGCCAGAACTGGCACAAACGAACACACAAATTAACCCATAACCAGGTTCAAAACTACCTAGACCATATTCTAGATTAAGGTAAGGAAGAAAGGAGAAATGAGGGAAGAGAAAAGGAGAAGAAACAGAAAATGAAGAGAGGAGAAAAGAACGAAAGAAAGGAAAAGGGAGGAAGTGATAGGGCTGACCTGAAAACTGGAGTAACTAAATATAAGTTTTAGTGTTAAAATTATAACAGCTTCTAAACAATGGTAATGACTCCATGATAGAGGGCTGCACCCCCACCCATGAGACTAGTTTCTTATAGTTTGACATTTAAAAACGTAGGGAGCACTTGTTCACCTCTGTACCTTGGTAGCAACCATGGTAACGAACAGTAAAAATGAGCATAGTCATAGACTATAGAAATAACCATAATAGTAGTAGAAATGCCATGGTAACTGTTGGGTTGGTTTACTTATGATTGAGTACTGGATTGTTTTAGCCCGCTCAAGCTTGCTTAGTGGTAATGGGAAAACATGGTCACAATTGTTAAAATAAAGTTAGTACTAGCTCAGCCTAACCGCAGAATTCTGCTTCTGTAAATGGCTTGCTTAACCCATTTGTGCCTTGTTCTACCCCCTGCACTAACCCCCTGTGTCAGTGCTACGTGACCACCTGTTGTCAATTCCTGATATCGAGGCCAGTTCCCAATATCAAAGCCAGAATATATAACTGAAAGGGTAGATAGTCAATAAAAATAGGACAAGACTTGCTTGCTATATGCCATCCAATCAAGTATCTGCCAAGTTGGAAATACCCTGCCCCTGCTGTAATCACAATAAAAACCCTGCCTATCTGAGGGGCAGGACTCTCAATCCAGATCCGCTGTGTCGGTAAAGGTTTGGAGTCCAGGCTTTAGCTTGCAATAAAGATTCTCGTGTGTTTGCATCAGTATCGGCTCCTTGGTGGTCTTTGGGGATTGGAAATCTGGCATAACAGAAGGAAGGAACAAAGAAATAAAGCAAAAAGACACAGAGACGGGATGTCCCCTGGTCTTTGCTGATGTTAAGGCGCTGGGCTGGGGATCTTCTAGGATCCTTCCCAACTCAACGGCAAAAGAGTCTCATGGGACTGCTTGGAGGGGTGAACGGATAAGGGTGGAATTGTTTTGCATCAGTGTAATTTACATTTCAAAGAATGGATGGGAAACACGGCCTTAAGCCTTTCACTTTTGTGGAAGAGTGACATACCTTCTTGTTGTAGTGGGGGGTGGAAGATTGTTTCAAAAGTCCCATCAGAAGCTGCTCTCTGATTGGATGGACCTCTCATGGGAGCAAAAGAACGAATTCTTCATCTCTCACATATTTGGGGATGAGTTCCCTACATAGTTCATGCAGTCAAGGTTGAGATTTGAGAAAAATGGCACAAGAAGGCTGGCAATACTTCATTTGCTCCTCTTATATTGTATAGATATAGTTACTTCAGGTCTACCCAGGTAGCAAAGTAAGGAATGAAGACAGGAAGCAAGGAAAGAAGGAAATAATGAAGGAAGGAAGAAAGGAAGGGAGGTGGGATGGAACACAGGAAGGAAGAAATAGAGAAAAGACAAAGAAAGAAAAAGAAACAAAGAGAGAGAGAAAGGAGGATTAGGGGAAGCAGGGAGGGAGGGAGGAAGAATGCAAGGAGGAAATGGAGAAAGGAAGGAAGGAAGGTAGACATGAAAGATGGACGAAGGGGAGGAAAGAAAGGAGGAGTGAAAGGAGTGAAGTATGAAGGAAAGAAGGCAAGCTTGGAGGCTGGCAAACAGGTCGGGAAGAAAGGAAGGACAACAAAGAATAAGCAGTAAGGAAAGGAAGGAAGGAATGAAAGGTGACAGAAAGGAAGACAGGAAAAGGAAAGAAAAGAAAGGAGGAAACGATGGAAGGAAGGAATGAAGAAACAAGAGAAAGGAAAAAGCAATACAGAGACAGATTGTCCAGTAGGCTGTGTGGATGCTACAGCTCTGGGATGGGGCTGGGCTGGATTCTTCTCAGCCCCAGGGCAGTAGAGTAGCATGCGCATGTCTGGAGGGGTTAGAGAAGAAGGGTAGGAGATGTTTTTGCTTCAGTGTAATTTACATTTCAAAGAGCAGGTGGGAAACACACCTTTAATCCCTTCACTTTTGTACAGGAAGGAGACCTTGAACTAGTCCAGAGATTGACTGCCCATATAGGTATGGCTCAATAATCCCACCCCAAGCTACTCTCTGATTGGTTGATGTGCACTTCTGAAGACAGGGTTCTAGGATATAAAGGGGCCCAGGGATCAGAGAACAGCAGCAGCGTCCCTGAGTCTGCAGTCAGTGCCTGGCCCTGCTGGGATTCAGAGAGCCCTGCACAGTGGACCCACATCGAATCCAGCAAGATAAGCAAGAGCACCCCACCCTTTCTCCAGCATCTCGCCATGCAGAATCTGCTGAGCCACCCGGTGCTGGCCAGCTCTGCCCTAGATGATCTACAGGTGCTGCTGTTCCCTTCGCTGTTTATGGAGGCCTACACTGGGGGCCACAGAGAGGTGCTGAAGGCCATGGTGCAGGCCTGGCCTTTCCCCTGCCTCCCCTTGGGGGACCTGGTACAGTCACCAGACCTGTATACCTTCAAGGCTGTCCTGGATGGCCTCGATCTGCTTCTTGCCCAGAAGGAGCGCCCCACTCACTGCAAACTGCAATTGCTCCATCTGGGGAAGGAGCACCCAGAGATATGGACAAGGGGGTACCTGGCCATGGCCCACATCTCCAGCCCAGGGTTCCTGACTGATAAGCAAACTGGCAGCCCATGTTTGGGACTGACTAATCAGCAGCCCTTGCTCATCGCCATGGACCTGACCATTCAACAGGGCGCCCAGGATGATCTCCAAGCTCTCCTGCTCCAGTGGGCCGGGGAGAAGAAAGGACGAGTCCAGCTGTGCTCGAGGAAACTGCAGATTCTGTCCGACTCCTTCTCTGAACTCCAGAAAATTCTGCACAGGCTGACGATGGACTCTGTCCAGGAACTGGTGGTGTGAGAACTCAGGAGTCCAGACACCATGCAAGTATGTGCTCCATATCTGAGCCGATGAGAAACCTTCACAGCCTGAAGATATGCAACAGGTTCGAGCACATCCACGCTACTGAGAGAAGTCCTCACTCTTATGACTGGAAGTTCAAGGCCCATTTATGGTGTCTGTCACATGTCAAGCAGCTTCACCTGGAATCCATCATGTTCAGTGCTGGGACCCTGCCGGCCATTCTCATGAGCCATTGAAGACCTTGTCGCTGAGTATTTGTTTCATGGATGAGAGGGACATTTGGTTTCTGTCCTGGAGTCTTCACACCTGGCAGCTCAAGCACCTGCTTGTCAGGTGTTCATCCCTGGGGGACCTCAGGAATGAGGACCTGACAGACCTGCTGGGGTTCCTGGCTGGCACCCTGGAGACACTGGGCCTAGACCTCTGTGACCTGACTGATGCCCAGCTCTCCACCATCCTGCCTGTCCTGAGCCAGTGGTCTTGGCTCCGCGTCATCAATTTCTATGGCAACCCTATCTCCTTGGGCACCCTGCAGGAGCTCCTGAGCCTCACGGCCAGGATGGGCCATTTGAAAAGGGGGCTCTATCCTGCCCCTCTGGAGAGCTACGAAGATCCATACGATGGTGACCAGGAGATACTGACCCTGAGAGAATCGAAGTTCTGGCTAAGTTGGCACTGGCATTTGAGAGAAATGACGCCAACCCACAAGGTCCACATTGCTTTGGATTATTTTGCTGAGAAGAGGAAGTACCGATTCTATCTCCTGGAGCCTGATGGATCTTGGCTGGCCACGGAGGAGAGCCTCATTGACCTTTCTGATCTGCCTGTGTAGTCAGCCATCTCTCTCCTGGAATCCCTTCTCAGCATCACAAATGAAAGCCGGGGGCTGGGGATATAGCCTAGTGGCAAGAGTGCCTGCCTCGGATACACGAGGCCCTAGGTTCGATTCCCCAGCACCACATATACAGAAAACGGCCAGAAGCGGCGCTGTGGCTCAAGTGGCAGAGTGCTAGCCTTGAGCGGGAAGAAGCCAGGGACAGTACTCAGGCCCTGAGTCCAAGGCCCAGGACTGGCCAAAAAAAAAAAAAGAAAGAAATGAAAGCTGGGACAGAACTGTGTTCCTCGAGATGCACATGCTGCAAATGCAGTGTGGGTAAAAGAGGCAGGGCCTCTGATCCTGAGCTACTCCATTCAATCAGAGCTCTGGAACTACAGGAGACTCTGAGCTTATTTGGGGGTACATGTGTCCTATGCACACACCATCAGGAATGAGCCATTGGAACCTGGTTGTGTATGACTCTGGATGACAGCTGTGTCCCAACATCATGGGAAGGTCAACAAAGACACAATTTATTTATGTCTTGATAACATAATACTTGCATTAATAGAATAAAATAACCATGACTTTATTGAAAGCTATCAGAAGCTGCAGAGTAACTCTTCATTTTGTGCAGTCCCAGCATAGGAAATAACTATACTGTGTATTCAAGGTGACGAAATGAACATTGCCTATACCCCAGAAAATGAGATGTGAGGACCGGGATTCAAAGGCAGCCCAGGCAGGAAAGTCCATGAGACTCGTGTCTCTAGTGGGAGATAAGAGGCTGCCTGACCTCCAGCTGCCTTTCTCCTGAGCTTAGTTCTGCAGGAAGTCCCTCCATCACTCTGGGCAGTATGGCTGATGAGCAGAAAGAGTTCTGTTGCTCTCCTGGGATGTCTCTGGCACTTGATTTTAAACTTCTGCCTCTGCCCCACCCCCTACCCTGCCCCAGCTTATCTACAAATTTCGAGCTATCAATGTTTGGCCTTGGTTATGATTTTGGCTGTTTGTTTGTAGTTTTCTGAGACATCAAAATTTGATCAAAGTGGCACGAGAATGCTGAAAATTCTTCATTTGCTCTTCGGATATCTTATAGGTATATTTAATTCATGTCTACCGAGGAACACCAAAAGAAAGAAGTAGAAAGAAGCAATGAAAGGAAGGAAGGAAGGAAGGAAGGAAGGAAGGAAGGAAGGAAGGAAGGAAGGAAGGAAGGAAGGAAGGAAGGAAGGAAGGAAAAGGAAAGAAAGAAGGAAGGGAGAAAGGAAGGAAGGACAGAGGGAAAAGGGAAAGAGGAAGGAAATGGAGGAAGGAAGAAAAGAGAAAGAAAAAGAAACTCAGAAAAAGAAAGAGTATGAACAGGACAAAGAGACAAAGGAGGATAGGAAGAGGCAGGGAGTGAGGGACAAAGTGTGCCAGGAGGGAACGGAGAAAGGAAGGAAGGCTGACAAGAAAGAAGGAAGAATATGGACACCCTGCAGCACCTCCCGGGCCTCATGGCTAGGTTGGGCCACTTGAGTGAAAGCATCTATTCTCCCCCTGTGGGGAGCTATGGACCCACAGGGAACTTGGACCCTGACAGGTTTTTTCAGGTTCTGGCTGGGTTGGCCCAGGATTTGGGAGATGTGTGGTCAACCCATAATAAGATCCAGATTTTCCCAGGTCTCTGTGATTTCTGCAACAGTTTCCTGTACTACTTCCTGTGGCCAGATGGTTCCTGGGTGCTCAGAGTTGAGGAGTTTCATAACCATGAGGCTCTGGCTGGGTAGTAGGCCCTCTCTCTCTGTCGTTTCTTCTCAGCATTAGAACATAATCGTGTGTGTGTGTGTGTGTATGTGTGTGTGTGTGTGTGTGTGTGTGTGTGTGTAAGGTGCAAGGCCTGTGAGCCTGATCTTTCCAGTTCAATTGTAGTTCTGGAACCCCAAGATCTTGTGTGCCCTTTGTGGGTCCAGGTATCCCATGAGAGCAAGAGAACTAATTCGTCATCTCCCACAAATTTGGTGATGAGTTCCCTACATTGTTCACACAGTCATGGTGGAGACTTGAGGAAAATGGCACAAGAATGCTGGCAATACTTCATTTGCTCCCCTTATATTGTATAGATATATTTCCTTCATGTCTACCCAGCTACCAAAGTAAAGAATGAAGACAGGGAGCAAGGAAAGAACGAAGGAGGAAGGGATGGATCAGAGGAAGGAAGAAATAGAGAAAAGAGAAAGAAAAGGAAACAAAGAGAGACAAAAGAGGATGAGGGAAGCAGGGAGAGAGGAAGAATGCAAGGAGGAAATAGAGAAAGGAAGGAAGGTAGGCATGAAAGACGGATGAATGGCAGGAAAGAAAGAAGCAGGGAAAGGAGTAAAGTAAGAAAGGAAAGAAGGCAAGCTTTGAGGTTGGCAGTTAGGTAGGGAAGAAAGGAAGGAAAACTAAGGAATAAGAAGTAAGAAAAGGAAGGAAGGAAGGAAGGACACGGAAAGAAAAGGAAGGAAGGAGGAAACGAATGATCCATGGAAGAAAGGAATGAAGAAACAAGGCAGGAGGAAAAAGCAATACAGAGATAGATTGTTCAGTAGGATGTGTGGATTCTATAGCGCTGGGCTGGGGCTGGGCTGGGATTCTTCTCAGCCCCAGGACAGGAGAGTAGCATGTGCATGTCTGGAGGGGTTAGAGAAGAAGGGTAGGAGCTGTTTTTGCTTCAGTGTAATTTACATTTCAAAGAGCAGGTGGGAAACACGCCCTCAACCCCTTCACTTAGTATAGGAAGGAGGGTTTGACCTACTCCAGAAGTTGACGACCCAAGTAGATGTAGCTCGATATTCCAACAAGAAGTTGCTCTATGATTGGTTGACGTGCACTCCTGAAGGCGGGGCTTCAGACTACAAAGGGCCCAGGGATCAGAGAACAGAAGCAGAATCCCTGAGTCTACATTCAGTGCCTGGCCCTGCTGGGATCCACAGAGCCCTGCACAGCGGACCCACATCTCCTCAAGCAAGATGAGCAAGAAGAGCCCACCCTCACTGCCTCCATTTAAGACCTTGTCGTTGAATATTTGTTCCGTGTATAAGACGGACAAGTGGTTTCTGTCCCGGAGTCTTCACACCTGGCAGCTCCAGCACCTGCTCCTCAGGCGTTCGTCCCTGGTGTTCTGAGGCCTGAGGACTTGAGAGACCTGCTGGGGTTCCAGGCCCACACCATGCAGACCCTGGCCCTGGCCCTCTGTGACCTTACTGATGCCCAGCTCTGCGCCATCCTGCCTGTCCTGAGCCAGTGGTCCCGGCTCAGCTTCATCAGTGTCTATGGCAACCCCATCTCCTTGACCAACCTGGAGGAGCCCCTGAGCCTCACAGCCAGGATAGGCCATTTGAAAAGGGGCCTCTATCCTGCCCTTCTGGAGAGCTACAAAGGTCCATATGATGGCAACCCAGGAGATACTGACCCTGAGAAAATTGAAGAAATTTTGGCTAAGTTGGCACTGGCGTTGAGAGAAATGACACCAACCCACAAGGTCCATATTGCTATGGAGTATTTTGCTGAGAAGAGGGAGTACCGATTCTATCGCCTGGAGACTGATGGATCATGGCTGGCCAATGAGGAGAGCCTCATTGGCCTTTCTGATCTGCCTGTGTAGTCAGCCATCTCTCTCCTGGAATCCCTTCTCAGCATCAGAAATGAAAGCCGGGACAGAAGTGTGTTCCTTGAGATACGCCTACTGCAAATTCAGTGTGGGTAAAAGAGGCAGGGCCTCTGATTCTGAGCTATTCCACTCGATCTGAGCTCTGGAACCACAGGAGACTCTGAGCTTATTTGGGAGCACATGTATCCTGTGCACACACCATCAGGAATCTCGAGTGAATTGAGCATGGAAAGAACTGGAGCTTGATCTTCTTTATCTGAATGGTTGTAAGCAAACCTCAAGGTTGTGAGACAGTCGATTCCTGTGTGTCATTTACTGTATCCATGAAACAAATAAAGAAAATGGAAAAGCAAGCACGAGTAGATGGTATCCTTTCAGGGCACCATTGTGTGAGAGAGTTGGGAGTGGGGTTGTGTGTATGTTTTCAGTGTTCATTGGTTCAGAGATATTAGGGTGCATGGGTCTTTAATTCACAAGCAGAGGGGGCCAAAGCAAGGGTCCCACTCTCAAAACGTTTTCTGTGTCTCATGGCTCTGACCTGCCCCGGACTCCATCTGCTGTGCCCCTCACCATAGATGAATGGGGACCTCCTTTCTCCTGTCCCTTTGTCAGACTTGTGTGTGTATGTGTGTGCTTATGTTCAATTCTGGGGTACAAACACAGAGTTTTGTCTCTGTCCCTTGTGGTTTTGTGCTTCATATGCATGGATTCTATTCACTTCCAGCTTTGTGCTGGTGTATTGGAGAGAAGAGTCTCATGGCCTTTCCTGATCTTACTGGGTTTGAACCACAGTCATCAGATCTCAGCCTCCTACCACCAGGTGGAATTTTGTTTTGTTGTTGTTGTTACCCAGGCTGACCTGGAGACATAGTTCTCTAGATATTAGCCATTTTGTATCTGGGATGACAGGAACATACCACCCTATACAGCTGTTGTTGAGATGGGGTCTCCTCATGAGGTTTCTGCTCTGGCTGGCCTTGAACTGATCTCTCCCCAGCCTCTGCTTCCTAAGTGGAAAGTTTTACACGGGTGAGCCATTGAAACATGGCTGTGTACGACTCTGGATGACAGCTGCGTCACAACATCATGAAACTGTCAATGAAGACACATTTTATTTATGTCTTGTTAGCATAATAGTTGTGCTAATAGAAATGCAATAATCACGAGTTTACTGAAGGCTATCAGATGGTACAGAATTACTCTTTATTCTGTACAGTCCCAGTATAGGAAATAACTATACTGTGTATTCGAAGTGACTAATGATTATTGCTTATAGCCCAGAAAATTAGCTATGAAGACCGGGATTCAAAGGCAGCCCAGGCAGGAAAGTCCATGAGACTCATGTCTCTAGTGGGAGATCAGATCCTGCCTGACCTCCAGCAGCCTTTCTCCTGAGTTCAGTTCTGCAGGAAGTCATTGCATAACCCTGCGCACTATGGCTGATGAGCAGAAAGAGTTCTGTTGCTCTCATGGGATGTCTCTGGCACTAGATTTTGAAATTCTGACCGCCCCCAACCCCCCCAGCTTATCTTATTAGGATCCCTTTATAGATGAGGAAACAAAAGTTCAGAAAACTTCGTCACCCACAAAATGGTACGTGAGGCTTCATACCACTTTCTTTTTTTTTTTTTTGGCCAGTCCTGGGCCTTGGACTCAGGGCCTGAGCACTGTCCCTGGCTTCTTCCCGCTCAAGGCTAGCACTCCGCCACTTGAGCCACAGCGCCGCTTCTGGCCGTTTTCTGTATATGTGGTGCTGGGGAATTGAACCTAGGGCCTCGTGTATCCGAGGCAGGCACTCTTGCCACTAGGCTATATCCCCAGCCCTTCATACCACTTTCTAATGACTGTGTACAGCTGACATAAGTTTAGCTCCTTATGCATCATGTTCACACAACACATTCCATGTATTTGTAAATTCAATTATTTTATTCATTCAATAAATGATTTCCATCTCAAGAAGGCCAAATTATTTCTTCTTTTTTTTTTGTTTTTTGTTTTTTGAATTTTTACCTCCCTCCTCCCCATTTCTCTCCCCAGCCCACAAATTGTACAGTTGGTTTACACCATATACTTTGCAGGGTTTTTTTTTTTGTTTTTTATATTTTCAATGTCAAACGGATATACAGAGCGGTTACAGTTTCATACATTAGACATTAGATAGATTTCTTGTACTGTTTGTTACCTCTTCCCTCATTCCCCCCTCCCTCTCACCCTTTTCCTTTCCCCCCATGAATAGCTCAGTATATTTACACTAACACTTTTGCAAGTATTGCTATTGTAATCGTTTGTCTTTTTTACCCTGTGTCTCTTGATTTTGGTATTCCCTTTCAGTTTCCTAGTGCTAATACCTTTATACACCGTTTCCAATGTACTCAGATAAGATACAGATGAACAACCATAGGAAGGGGATACAGGAGGGTCATCAATAATAGAAGGTACGGTTTAACATCGTATGTTGAAAGTAATTACAACAGTGATATAACAGTCATTTCCATATCATGGAGTTCATTTCACTTAGCATCATCGTATGTGTTCATACGGGTATAGCTATTGGGCTCTTGTGAGCCTCTGCTGTGACTAGCCTAAACCTGTGCTAATTATTCCCTATGAGGGAGACCATAGAGTCCATGTTTCTTTGGGTCTGTCTCACTTCACTTAGTATAATTTTTTCCAAGTCCTTCCAATTCCTTACAAATGGGACAATGGCCTTCTGTCTGATGGAGGCATAAAATTCCATTATGTAGATATACCACATTACCATATAGTTTTGTACATATTGCTGTTGCATTGGTTTGTCATTTTATCCTTTGTCTCTTCATTTTGGTATTCCCTTTCCCTTCCCTAGTTCAGTTACATGAATACACAATATTGAGGGTACTAAAATCAGTTACCATGATAACGAGTTTGAAACCAGGGGAAATAAAGACAGAACCAAAAAGGGCATAATTTCACATGGCATGTTGAAAATAACAATAATAAACCACATTCTTTCTGTTTTTCTTTTCTTTGCTTCTTTGTGTGAGAGCACTTAAAAATGGAATCATGGCCCAAACACTGAAACCCAGCTTTCTCAGTTCAAGGGTGGCCTTCTACCATATGACTCAGAAACTACACTTCCAGATTTTGGGGTTTTTTTGTGGTTAATGGGAGATCAAAATCTCAGATGTTCTTGCCGAGGCTGACCTTGAACTGTGAGCCTCAGATCTCAGCCTCATGAGTAGTTACAATTACAAGAGAGAAGAAGCAGCCTTAGTCTGAATGACAATTTTCTTACTTTTGTTTCTTTCTTTTTTTAACTTGGTGGTTCCCAGATTGTATTCAGAGCTAGAGTGCTGTCCCTAAGCTCCTTTGCTCAAGGCTAGAGCTCTACCATGTTGACCCACAGTTCCACTTCTAGATTGCTGGTGATTCACTTCAGATGAGAATCTCATAGACTTTCAAAACTTAGCTGATATTGAACCATGATCCTCACATCTTTAATCTGTTGAGTAGCTAAGTTAATAGGCAGGAACATTACTTATGTTGTTGAGTTCTGAGTAAAGACATCTTCCCATTTATTGTTTGTGCTCCTTTCTTTATGAAATGAAGTGGTGGATTGAAACAATGAACTGTGGAACATCAGTGGGCTGCTGCGGGACAAGGAGCTTTAATAAAAAACATTTGAAAAACCAAGATTGCATTCTAATTCTTTCCAAAGAGGATGCATTCTAGACTTGTGACGCGGTTTGCATGGTATACCTGTACCCGCAAATGGTACAAAAGATCCTGGGGTTCCAGAGCTACAATTGAACTGGAAAGATGAGGCCCAGGAGGCTCTGCCGGGTGTCCATGAAGATGGGGTGGCCACTCTAGCCCAAACAGGAGTTCTGAGTTGTTCTTGAGTTTATTGGATATAAGTGTCTGGATACTGGCAAAGTAATGTTGGTTTCTGAGAGATTCAAATATAGTAAAAAAAATAAATAAATAAAGCTAACAACAACAACAAGAGAAAAACTCAAAAGGCAGCCAGTCCAATGTAGAGCATCTACCAAATATCTGTATTACTTTTACCCCATCCCTCCCTCCCACCTTCTCTCTCTCTTTCCTACCATCCCTCCCACCTCCTTCCCTCCCTCCCTTCCCCCTCCCTCCCTCTCTCTCTCCCTTTCTTCTTTACTTTCGGCTAAAGTGTAACTTGCACTCATAACCTGGTTGTTGTGTCTTTGCTGTTCATGTCAAAACTAGTGGTCTACCTATGACTTGAGCCACAACACTAATTAACATTGCCCCTTCCTTCCTTCTTTCTTTCCTTCCTGCTTTCCTTCCTTCCTTCCTTCCTTCCTGTCTGCCTGCCTGCCTGCATGCCTGCTTTATGAAGTCCATACATGGCCTAAGAGATGACATGGAAATAATCTGGGAAGACCAGACAGAAGGAAAAGAGATTCGAAATCAAGTAGCCAGCTTACAGTCCAGACTAGCTGAAGCAGAGGATCGAATCTCAGGAGCCGAAGATTCCCTAGCATCTATGGAGGTCAAAAATCAATACAAACCCAATGCAATCGACAAGACAAATTACTCCAGGAGCTCCAAGACACAATCAAGAAGCCCAATTTAAAGGTAATAGGTATTGAGGAAAACCTGGAGAAAGAAGTTAAATGGAATAGGCAACCTTTTTAACAGAATATTAGCCGAGAACTTCCCAAATATCCAGCAGAAGTATCGGCCTATAGAGATACATGAAGCATTTACAACCGCAAACCGACCAGACCAGAATAGGACATACCACCGACACGTTATGATCAAAACAGGATCAGTAGAGTACAAGGAAAGAATCCTTAAAGCTGTTACAGAGAAAAAAACAATCACATATAAAGGAAAAGCAATCAGAATTACCCGACTTCTCAGCAGAGATCATGAAAGCAAGGAGAGCCGGGAATGAGGTATAACAAACCCTAAATAAAAATAACTACCAACCAAGAATACAGTACCCAACTAAACTCTCATTCATAGCCGAAGGTCAAATAAAAACCTTCCACAATAACGAAAAACTGAAACAATATATCTCCACCAAAATAGCTTTACAGAAAAGCCTCAAAGATACACTATACAGGGAAAATAATCAAGATCCCAATACAGACAGAGAAATGTACCCTAAATAGTAAACCAGAATATCAGATCGAGAAATGGGAAGACACAGCTGTTAACAAGATAGTGATAATGAAAGGAACAAACGATCATCTCTCAATCCTAACTCTCAACATTAATGGACTTAATTCTCCAATCAAATAACTAGGGTCATAATTTGGATCAAAAATCAAGATCCAGGGCTGGGGATATAGCCTAGTGGCAAGAGTGCCTGCCTCGGATACACGAGGCCCTAGGTTCGATTCCCCAGCACCACATATACAGAAAACGGCCAGAAGCGGCGCTGTGGCTCACGTGGCAGAGTGCTAGCCTTGAGCGGGAAGAAGCCAGGGACAGTGCTCAGGCCCTGAGTCCAAGGCCCAGGACTGGCCAAAAAAAAAAAAAAATCAAGATCTGTCTTTCTGCTGCCTCCAAGAGACTCATATATACAGCAATAGTAAACATCTTCTAAAAGTGAAAAGCTGGAATCAAATCTACAAAGCAAATGGTCCCCATAAGCAAGCTGGAGTTGCAATCCTAGCATCAGACAAAATTTACTTCAAATTAACAAAGGTAAGAAGAGACAAAACAGTTTACTACATACTAATAAAGGGATCTCTCCGACAGGAAGATATAACCATCCTAAATATCTACACACCAAATACATGAGCACCCAACTTCATCAAACAAACTCTACAGACTCTAAAAACACTCATAGACCCAAACACATTAATAGTTGGGGATTTTAACACTCCACTGTCACCTATGGACAGATCAACACGCCATAAACTGAACAATGAAACCACAGAATTAAACAATTGCCTAGACCAACTAGACTTAACCGACATCTACAGAATATTCCACCCAGCAATAACAGAATATACATTCTTCTCAGCAGCACATAGAACATTCTCCAAAATACATCACATCTTAGGGCACAAAGAAAATCTGTACAAATTCAAAAGTATCAAAACCATTCCTTGCATTGTCTCAGACCACAATGGAATAAAATTAGAGCTCAACTCAAACAGCCACCACAGAAAATCCTACAATTCATGAAGACTAAACCACACGCTGCTGAACCATCAGTGGGTCATTGAAAAAATTAGAACAGAAATTCAAATGTTTATGGAATTCATCCAAGATGAGGACACAAAGTACCATCTCTTTGGCACACAGCAAAGGCAGTACTCAGAGGAAAATTTATATCTCTGAGTGCACATACCAACAACCTGGAGAAACAGCAACTCAATAATTTAAGGATGCACCTTAATTTCCTTGAAGGAGAACAGCAAGCCAAACCCCAAGTCAATAGACAGAAGCAAATAATTAAAATCAAATCAGAATTAAATCAATTAGAGACCAAAAAACCATCGAAAGAAGTAACGAAACAAAGAGTTGGTTCTTTGAAAAATCAACAAGATAGACAGACCCCAAGCAAAGCTGACCAAAAAACGAAGGCAGAAGACTCAAATAAACAAGATCAGAGATGGAACGGGTAACATCACCATAGAAAAAAACAAAATACAGAACACAATAAGACTATTTTGCAAATCTTTATGCCAACAAATTTGAGAACTTGGAAGAAATGGATGATTTCCTAGAAAAAATTTATATCCCCAAACAAAACCATCAAGATTTAAACCTTCTAAACAGATCCATATCCAGTATTGAAATAGAAACGACAATAAGTGATCTCCCATCCAAGAAAAGCCCAGGCCCAGACAGATTCACACCAGAATTCCACATGCCTTCAAAACAGAACTCACACCAATATTTCTCAAAATCTTCAATGAAATTGAAAGAGAATGTTCACTACCAGACACATTCTATGAAGCCACTATAACCCTCATCCCAAAACCAGGCAGGGAATCATCACGAAAAGAGGACTACAGACCGATTTCCCTGATGAACATACACACAAAAATTCTCAACAAAATTCTGGCCAATCGACTTCAACAAGTCATCAAAAAAATCATACACCACGATCAAACTGGATTCATCCCAGGGATGCAAAGTTGGTTCAATATACCCAAGTCAATTAATGTAATCCACCACGTCAAACGGAGCAAGTTAAAGAACCACATGGTTATATCACTGGATGTGGAAAAACCGTTCAATAAATACAGCACCCATTTATGCTAAAAGCCCTGGAAAAGCTGGGATTCCATGGAACATTCATGTATATAATCAAGGCAGTTTATGACAACCCAAAAACAAGCATAACTCTAAATGGTGAAAAACTAAATCCATTCCCTTTAAAATCAGGAGCAAGGCAGGGATGTCCACTCTCTGCCCTGCTCATTAACATAGTACTAGAATTCCTAGCCAGAGCAATTAGGCAAGGAGAAAACGTAAAGGGGATCCAAATAGGAAAAGATGAAGTTAAGCTTTCTCTCTTCCCAGATGACATGATCCTATACCTAAAGAACCCCATTGACTCTACCCCCAAGCTACTAGAGCTGATCCAAAACTTTGACAAAGTTGCAGGGTATAAAATAAAACCTCAAAAATCAATGGCCTTTCTCTATGCTAACGACCCAAAGACCGAGGCTGAAAACAGGAAAGCAACTCCTTTTGCAGTAGCATCAAAAAAACATAAAACACCTAGGAATAACCTTAACCAACGAAGTGAAAGACCTCTATGATGAGAACTTTAAAAACATGAAAATGCAATTAAGGCAGAACTATGGAAATGGAAAATCCTCCCATGCTCCTGGATTGGGAGGATTAATATACTCAAAATAGCAATATTGCCAAAGGGTATCTACAAATTCAGTGCAATACTCATTAATATCCCAACACCATTTTACAAAGAAATAGACGAAGCAAGCCAGAAATTCATATGGAACAATAAAAGACCCAGAGTAGCAAAAACAATGCTAAGCAGATAGAACAGTGCTGGAGGAATTACAATACCGAACTTCAAGCTATATTATAAAGCTATAGCAATAAAAACAGCTTGGAATTGGCTCCGGAAAAGACCTGAAGACCAATGGAACAGAATTGCAGACCCAGAAATGAACCCACAGAACTATGCCTACTTATTCTTTGATAAAGGAGCTAAAACAATAGCTTGGAAGAAAGATAGCCTCTTTAACAAATGGTGCTGGCAAAGCTGGTTCAACACATGCAACAAACTAAAATTAGATCCTTATATCTCACCCTTCACCCAAATCAACTCCAAATGGATCAAAGACCTCGAAATCAAAACAGACACCCTGAAAACACTGAAGGAAGGAGGAAGAAAAACACTTGGGCTCCTTGGCGCAGGACAGAACTTCCTTAACAAAGACCCAGAAAGGCTACAAATCAAAGAAAGGTTGGACAAATGGGACCTGCATCAAACTGCAGAGCTTCTGCAAAGCACAGGACATAGCTCGCAAGATAAACAGAAAGCCCACAGATTGGGAGAAGATATTTACCGGCAATTCAACGGACAAAGGCCTCATATCTTAAAAGTATGCGGAACTAAAAAAATTACCTTCCTCCAAAACAAAACCGCAAAGAACCAATATCCCCCTCATCAAGTGGGCTAAAGACTTACAAAGAGACTTCTCTGATGAGGAAATGAGAATGGCCAAGACACATATGAAAAAGTGCTCTACATCACTGGCCATAAAAGAAATGAAAATGAAAACAAATTGAGATTCCATCTCACCACAGTAAGAATGTCATATATCAAGAAAACTAACAATAACAATTGTGGGAGGGGATGTGGCCAAAAGGGATCCCTACTTCATTGTTGGTGGGAATGTAAACTGGTTCAGCCACTCTGGCAAGCAGTATGGAGATTCCTCAGAAGGCTAAATATAGAACTCCCCTATGACCCAGCAGCCCCACTTTTGGGGTTCTATCCAAAGACCACAAACACAATCACAGTAAAGCCACCAGCACAGCAATGTTCATCACAACACAATTTGCCATAGCTAAAATTTTGAACCAACCCAGATGCCCCTCCGTAGACGAATGGATCAGGAAAATGTGGTCCATATACACAATGGAATTTTATGCCTCTATCAGAAAGAATGACATTGCCCCATTTGTAAGGAAATGGAAGGACTTGGAAAAAATTATACTAAGTGAAGGGAGCCTGACCCAAAGAAAATGGACTCTCTGGTCTCCCTTATTGGGAATAATTAGTACAGGTTTAGGCAAGTCATAGCACAGCATCACAAGGCCCAATAGCTATACCCTTATGAACACATAAGATGATGCTAGTGAAAAGAGCTCCATGTTATGGAAACAATTGTTATATCACAGTTGTAACTACTTTCAACGTCCCATGTGTATCTGTAGCTTCTATTATTGATGATGTTCTTTTATCACCTTCCTGTGGTTGTACCTACACTATCTCTGTAACCTTACTGAGTATATTGGAAACCATGTATACTGTTATTGGAACTAGGAAATTGAAAGGGAATACCAAAATTGAGAGACACATGGTAAAAAAAAAAAAGACAAACAACTACAAAAGCAATACTTGCAAAACTGTTTGGTGTAAGTGAACTGAACACCTCAGGGGGGGAATGGGAAAGGGGGAGCAGGGAGGAGGGTATTATGGACAAGGTAACAAACAGTACAAGAAATGTATCCAATGCCTAATGTATGAAACTGAAACCACTTTGTACATCAGTTTGATAATAAAAATTTGAAAAAAAAAAAACAAAAAAAAGACCACCAGAGACCAATGCAAGCAGCAAAAAGGGATTTTATTTCTGGCTAGCTCAGTCCTCCAAATACTCAGTAAACTGATGATGCTAAGAGGCCCTGAGCCTAGGGCTTCCAGCTGTTTTATACATTCTTTGGGGAAGGCAGGGAATTAGCATACATCATAGCATCTTCTATTTACATACTGGAAACCACAACTGGGTGGGGGAGTTCTGGAAAAACTCCAAAACTTGTTTTTCTTCTCTGGTGGTCAATCTTATTGGTGTTTATGGTTTCTCTGTGAACTCTCTGTCGCAGGGCATTTTATGGTCTTTACTGGCAAACGAGGGGTGGGGGTTGGGCTTATACTAAGGTCAGTAAGGTACAGAATGGGGTCTTAGTAAAATTTGGAGTAACTCTAGTCCTTCACTGTGGCTCTGCAGCCTTTCTATAGAGCTGTGCACTCATCTCCAGCCTACTTGAGTACTATGCGAATCTCTGCAATAAATATCTGTTCCCAGTTATCATGGCACTTTGGGATTTCCTGATAAAACCCTGACTGGTGGTTCACCCTTATTAAGCTGGACCAAATTTTAAGGTGCAGCAAATTTTGGACTATCATGCGAAAAAGGAAAAATCATGATGAAACCCTGATTCAAGTTGAAAAAGATAGGAAAAGCAGTTACAGAAAGGAAAAAAATTGTCAAAGTGAAGCATCTAGAAAATAAACCCAAGCCTGCTGCAGGGGTTCTCAGTGCAGATTTGAGAGAGAGATTATGGACCAAGCAGGTCCTATCAGATTGCAGAACAAATTTCCCCACAACACCCAAAACTACCTTCAGCTTCATTTTTTTCCCCAGGACCAGAGATAAAGGAAAATGAAATGATCTCAGGAATGTTCCCAACAAAACAGCAAATGCCAGAATTTCCCAGTTGAGTCCTACTAACCTGAGAAAGGAATCTCTACTCCTTTGCATTTTCTATCTATATCAAGTGTAGTCTAGTCGACTTAACATATAGCTTTTTTGGTGCCTCAAATCTGTGTTGCTGAGGAGGGATAAGATACAGAGGGGTGCAGCACAGTTAGTTCTGGTTCAGGGCTTTGCCACATGAATCAGGCTCATAAGGAAGGCAATCTCAAAACACCCAGCTGACCGACGACGGGCAAAGGTGGTGGTCCCAGGAGGGAGCGGGATCTTGCTATACTACATAAAAAAAAATGCTGGGCATGAGTAGCTCACAGTTGTCTTCCTAGCTACTCAGGAAGCTAACATAGAAGATGAAGTTCAAAGCCAGCCCAGGCAGAAACATTCTCCTCAGAAAACGCAGGAAATGGTGCTGTTGCTCAAGTGGTAGAGAACTAGGCTTGAACAAGAGAAGCTCAGGGACATCACTCAGGCCCAGAGTGCGAGCCTCAGAACTGGAAAACATACACACACACAAACACACACACACACACACACACACACACACACACCTAGAGAAAGACTGCAATTCAGTATGTCACCTTGTGATTGCAAGGTGTCTTGATCCGTGATACCACTTCCGTCTTTCTCCCCCATGTGTGCTAGTTTCATTTCCACATTTAGGCATGGAATATTAGTAATTCATTTGTCCACTTTCCCTCTGTACATTCATTTACCCTGATTCCCCTTGAACTCTTTCGTCTCCCCCACACCACAAGTCCTGGTATTCTATGTGTGTGTGTGTGTGTGTGTGTGTGTGTGCCTGTCCTGGGGTTGGAACACAAGGCCTGTGCCTTATCATTAAGCAATTATGCTTAAGGCTCCACTTCCAGCTTTTTGGTGGGGGGTTATTGGAGTTGGTTTCTCAGAGTCTTTTCTTTCTGGGGCTGGCTTTGAACCATGGTCCTCAAATCTCAGTCAGCCACCTGATCATCAAGGATTTGACGAGTGACAGTGTGCCAAAGGCTGATATACTTTATTTTTCTTCAAATATCTCTGAAACATCAGAAAACTGGAACAAAGTGCTTAGTAAAAGCAAAAAAAATATATGAAATGAAATTCAAATTGACCTGTCTCTACCTACAACTGATGACTGTGCCATTACGTGAAAAATGAGTAAAAGCAACTTATTTATTGAAATGATTAAAACTATGGAAATTAATATCTAATGGAAAAAGAAACCAGCTTGAAAAGATATGTAAATTTCCTCTTAGGATGGCTTACTTTGCCCAGGGTATTTTCTGTCCCTTATGCCATGCACACAATTTAAATCAGGCCTTATCAAGATGATGTAGCACTTGGGGACAAAGATGCAGCCCAGGAGCCCAATACTGGAGGCCAAGATGGAGAAGACCTCCACAGCCACCATGACCTTGCCCTTGGCACTGTGGTAGACAGGCAGGAAAGTGAGCCACACACTGCAAAACACCAGCATGCTGAAGGTCAGGAACTTGGCTTCATTGAAGGTGTCAGGCAGGTTCCTGGCCAGGAAAGCCACAGTGAAGCTGGCCAGGGCCAGGGAACCCAGGAATCCCAAGACACAGTAGAAGGCAGTGAGGGACCCCTTGTTACACAGGAGGATGAGGTGGCCATGTTCAGAGTGTGTGTCTGTGTCAATAAAAGGAGGAGAGGTTCCCAGCCAGATACCACAGAGTCACCTGGATCAGGGTGCAGATTGGAATGATAAAATTAGGAGCCCCTGACATCAGCAGCCACCTCATCCTTCTCCCTGGAGTAGTGACCTTGAAGGCCAGAACCACAGTTACAGTTTTGGCCAAAACAGCAGAAACAGCGACCGTGAATGCAACTCCAAATGTGGTTTGCTGTAGAATGCAGGTGACTGTGTTAGGATGGCCAATAAAGAGCAAGGAACAGAGGAAACAGAAGAAGAGGGAGAGGAGCAGGATGTAGCTGAGAGCCTGGTTATTTGCCTTCACAATAGGGGTGTTGTGATGTTTCACAAAGACCCCAAGAACAGCTGCTGTGAGAGTAGATGAACCAAGAGCCATGCAGGCCAAGACCGTCCCCAAGGGCTCCCCATAAGCCAGGAAGCTTGCAGCTCTTAGGAGGCACTGGTTTCTCTGTGTGTTGGCATACTGGTGATCTGGACACTTCACACACTGCTCCATGTCTGGTGAGGAAGACAAAAAGTCATTAGTTCCTTTCCAGTGCTTAAAAGGAAATTAGGAAATCCCTATCTAAAAAACAATTCTGACATATTGATAATTACAAGCATCAACTACAAATGACCAAGTATTACTAGGCTTATTTAGTGTTATTTTTATAATTTCATCATGTTCATAAACTTGGCCCTAAATTCTTGTTGGAACTGTTCCTATGAAAATCATTCATTTTCTTCTCTCCCGTTCCTAATGTCCTAACAATAATTTTAGATATCTCTTCATTCTTCCATACTATTTTCCAGCCATTTTGGACACAACTCAATATCCTTATTTAAAATGAAGACTAAAAGATGTTGAATTTTTTCTATCTGAGTTTCATATAGATAGGAGCACTGTGGTCCTTCCTTGTAATTGTGATATAGCTTTTCCTACTCACCTGTAAAGCACTAGAGTACAGACATTATAATTATTCTTTGATGCTATACAGTCAAGCCATGCAGAAGAGTAGAACCAAACAAGAGCATTTTCTCTGCTTTAATAACAGTTCTGGATAACTAGGAAATAAAGATTTGTGTTTTCTGTATAATTTAAACATATTGCAAAACATGGAGACCTCATTATTAACAGGATTTTGTATTCTATATGATAGAAAATATGCTAAAATTACTCAGTATTTAAATAAACATACATACATTACACTAGAAAAAGTTAATCCTACACACAATTCAGAGCCCATGATTTTTTTTTCTTTTCAAGAAGCAGTATCATCCATTGTTGTAATTCAACTACTAAGTGAATGAAGGAAGACTTTGAGTGCAATTCCAATACATGACATTTGTAGTCCTTTGCATGTTTTGTGGGGCACTAGGAGAGAACCTGTATTTCTCCCTCTGCTGTGAACTTACCTGTCCCATTCGCCATCTCATTCTCTGTGCAAGGGGTACAATCAAAGCAACAGGCAGCCTTTCCCTCCTGAAGGGATTTCCTGAATCCAGGACCACAACTCTCACTGCAGACAGAGAGAACAGGCTGAGGAACATCAGATATGTGTTAGAAACTGTTTAGGTTTTTCCTAACATTCCCAAAGTTTCCTTATTTGAACGACTAATTCATTGACTGGATTTATGTGTATTGATATACTACCCTAAGGAATCAAAGTCGTTCAAATTCTTTAGAGTAGTATATCAATACACATAAATCCAGTCAGTGAATTGAATGCTGCTATGGATTCCACATCCTGTCACCACAATACCTTTATGTGCTACCTCATTCAATGATTCCTCTCATGAAAGAGATCTAAGTAGCAGCTCAACTAATCATTAAATGAATTCACCAGAAAAGGGAAGAAAATAAACCTTTCAAATACATAACGCAATTCCTTTGGTACTTCATTGGTGTTAGAACCCTGCTAAGACACATACAATTTGTATTTTATGACAATATTCAAAATTCACATTTAGAAACAAACTGAATGTTTCTAGGATGGTGCTGATCCTGGACCTTGAACTCAGTGTCCAAGAAATGTCCTTGAGCTATTTTGTTTTCAAGATAAATGATCGGCTGCTTCATCTACAGCTCTAGCTTAGTTTTGAGGTGTTTTAATGACATAGATTCTCACAGATTTTTTTACCTGGTGGGCTCTAAAGTGACCTATAATCTGAGATCTGAGGATGTCAACCTCCCAAGTAGAGAGGATTAGAAGCATCAGCCAGCACCCAGGACCTCTTTTGTGGTGGTTAAATGAAGATAAGAGTCTCACAGGTATTCCTGCTGGGCCTGAATTCAAACCATAACACTCAGAACTGAATAGCTACTATTACAGGAGTCAGTGCTGGCATTCAGTCAGGTATTCATTTGACTTACTTATATGTTCTTAAAATCATTACAATTAAATAAAAATTCACCTCTGTAGTTTCTATGGGCCACTCTACCAAATCTTCAAATAAAGATAGTTGGTGATCATGTAGAGCAAATGGAGAAAACTGTCCTATTTTCACCTTAAGATCAAGACCTTGTGGAATATTCCAAATGTTCACAATGTCATAATCTGCCTCCAATTTTCTTTTGTCTTCTAAAATCACCTGGTCTCCAGCAGGATTCTGAAATTGGGTGTTCTTCAGAAAAGGGTGCAGCTACAAGAGATGCATCATCTTATGTTGAACTATATCCAGGTGGTTAGACAGAAAAGATGAATTAAGAATAGCTCCTGAGAGGGTTGGGACTCTAGACTTAGACCTAATGCATCAGTGATGAGTGTGAGCCCAGGCTTGAGCTTGCAGTAAAGACTCTCATGTGATTACAAAACAAGAAAAGAAATACAAAATCTCCTGAGTGTCTTTTATCTCTGATTCAGAATTCAAGAAAACACAGACACCTGATGAAGCACTGATGAAATAAGAATAATTTTCCTGAAAGCTGGTAACACAGAAAAGTGCTAGAAGGCCTCTTTTCAAGAGAAACCGATTTCATTTAAATAAGCATAAATTCAGCAATTCTCAGGTGGCTAGAGTTTTCCACAACAACTAATTCTGTGGGTGTCAATAGTTACAGCTTGAGCTTGTTCTAGTTTTAATACCTAAAGGAGAATGAATCGAGATTACTTATGAGAAATAGAAACACTTGTGCTCAGCAGGTCATCCTTAGAAACTCATAAGGAAAAGGTGATTATACTCTTTTCACAAAATTGCCTATGTGTAAGTGGAAATTATTAGTTACTATAAGAAAGAATAGAAGCATGGAATTTATTTCTTTCTTGGTACAGGCCTCTTGTCCATAAGAGCAAAAGAGCACATGTCTAGCAAACCTCACAGACATTTATAGAAATTTAATTTCTTTAGTTTGGGGAACACAACTAAAATATTTAATGTCATGTGGTAAGAGAGTCCTCTAGGAATTGACTGTGTTTATTGTGCGTGCCATTCGAAATAGAAGGCCTTACCTGTGCAGGGGAAGGCACTGTCTCTTTCCTGTTTTCTATTGTTTGTACTTCTGTTTGATATAGCAGCATCTCATGGAGAGCCTGGGCCACAGCATACACAGCATTGTATATATTGTAACTTTCTCCAGACATAGTCATGTCAAAAATGTGCCCAGGTAACCAATCCAAGGAGGCATCACGAGGACAGTTCTGCCATGTGCCACAGTCAGACTCAGAATCTGAGCAATTGAAAGAGAGAAACCAGAGCCGAGCAAGGAAAAAGTCTTGTGGGTATTTGGAAGGGTTCACTGCCTTGACAAAATCTGTGAATCCAGAAACATCTGAGTGATGGTGTGAAAAAGTGAGAAGGACATGGAATGAACCTCGCGTTAAAGACCTTCTCCTTATGGGGGACTCCCACTGTGAGTTCAGGATACAAACTTTACCTTTTATTAAATTCTGTTCAATAATATCCAGGAAATATACTGCATCTTCCTTACCACCGTATATGATGAGGACATTTGCTGAAGATTTGTTAATCTGGTTACACAGTGATATGCTTTCAAATGATAGGCCATAGCTTTGGATTGCTAGCTCGAAGGCTACACAAACTCTGTTCTTGTCCATCTCTTCTTTCAGTAGAGGAAGAATCCACAAGCCATTCTCATCTAGAAAGGTTAACAGCCCCACCCAGTTCCATCTGAAGTAAACCAGTAAGGAGACCATGGCAGTGGCTATGGACGTGTCCTTTGAGGCCATCTGATAGAGAGCAGGGAACTTCCTGTGGTCATTCAGGGCCTGATCAAAAGGCCCAATGGTGAGCTAAAGGGAATGAAAATTGGATGCTCCATGAATGAGAAGATTTCTATTCATCACAATCTCAGCCATGATGTATATTAAATAACCTGTTGAACTACATAACAAGGTTATCTTTTACTTATTGAAATAACATTAAAAATTTTAATATTGGTGCAACATGTCAGTTTGTTATTAAATTTTCTCTTTGTCTTTGTCACTTCTTCCAATAAATCCTCCTTTCTATTACACTCCCAGCCATATATTCCTAGCTCCATGTTCCCATATGTATCTTGAATAGTACGTTGTATTTTCCCACCCATTTATTTCCTATTCATTTGTTCCTTTGCACATTTCCTTAACACCCACACCCTTCAGGCAATATATGCTATATTTGTCTGGTGTTCATTTGCATATTGTTTGTTATTTGATTAGAGAAATTGGACCATGGAATTTCATATTTATGTTTAACCTACTTCATAGGTTAATCATATATATTTATATACATATATAACTGATATGTGTTCTATCCTTATATCATATTTCATATTCATATGTTAGACGTTATATTTGTGTATGAGAAAACAATTGCCTCTTTTGTCTTCCAGAGCCTGCCGTACTAGTTTCAACATAATGTCTTTCACTTTCTGGAGGGACGGAGTGTGTGTGTGTGTGTGTGTGTGTGTGTGTGTGTGTGTGTGTGTGTGTGTGATTGCACTGGATTATTTACTGTCAGAGCCCCATGCACTTTCTTGGATTTTTCCTCAAGACTTGAACCACACGTTACTTTATGGTGTTTGCAGGTAATTAGATATATGATTCATAAGTAGCTAGGTTTATAAGTGTGAGACACCAACACCCAGCTCAGCATACCTTTACACTATAATGTCATTTTCCAATTCCTGAATTTAAAAAAATTATTGATAATTTTTGAAACTCCAAATAGTCCCTTTTTATGAGTTCAATTTTTATTCCTTTTCCAAACTAAGGGAGCATAGATAGCCCATTTTCCTGAATACTTATTCTTTGATATCACAAAATGTAATAGAATCATGAATGCAGTCACTAATTCTCATTCTCTTCTAAACACCTGAAATGGCACCAAATAAGACACTTCTCCCAATCTCACCTGTGGAATCCTGTAGAGGTCCAGCAATGGGCCTATCTGGGCAGATGATACTCCTGATGGTCCTGTAAGTGCTCCTATAGACTTGCTGCCACGTATACAAGAGTAGTTAGGAACCGTGTAGTTCCCAAAAAAGCAAATGAAGGGATTTTTAAATGCTGTTGGCAATCCATCTTCAACATTACAGATATCAAATCCCAGAGTCAAGTTATGTAAAAGAGCAGGAGTGTTGTTGATCTCTTCCATAGCAAAAGTCAAGGCCAAAACAAACTGATAGTTCTTGAAGGTAAGCCTGTGTAATTAGCATAGAAATTTCAGAGTAGTTGAAACATTATTTTGATGGACTGAATCCTTGCTTTTCTGCTAAAAAATATGATAAAACATCAGCAATAATGGAGATGGAATGTGTATATAGTGTCTAATGCTTGCATATAAGATGATATAAGGATTTGCAGGTAATGGTTATGAATGAGATTCAGACAGTTACTTATGACAAGAATAAGAGTTTATTTGTTCTCTGCTACTTCATGTACAACAGTGAATACCTCTTGCACACTACAGATGGAATAGGCTATCGTAAGACACCAAATATTCATTTTTTACTCAGCAGAACATATATATTTATTAATTTTGTGATTTACTTTTCATTATTACTGTAGAGGTGAAATAAAGAGGGATTACAGTTACATAGTTCACGTAATGAATAAAGAGTATATTCTTTTTTGAACCATGTCTCCCCCTTTGTCGTTTTTTCCTGGTATTTTCCCTCTGTCCCTACCCACAAGATATACACTTCATTTTCCATCTACAGTCTAGTGGGCACCACTATTCTACTTGTTCACCTTTCTTCAACCTTTTATGCACATTGCATTATCCACTCAAATACAAACAGGACAAAAGCAAAAGAAAAGAAAAACAGCAACAATGGCAAATGAAAATGTCTCCTTCCTTGGAGTTCATTTCATAGAGTATTATTTTCTATGACCATCTGCAAGTAGCTAGTAAGGATTTGTCAACCACTCCTATGCATATACTCTTTTGGCCTCAGTGTGTGAATGCCTAGAGTCCCATAAAATTTTCAGAGACAGCAAATATTCTGTTGTGTTTTTCTTGGAGTAACCACCTGCACCTGTGGCAGGGCCATGCCAACTAACAAATCCTCAGTTGAAGAGCATTTTTTAAAATCAAAGTGGCATATAACATTCCATAGCAATCTCTGCTCACAGACCCAAAGTATTGAACAGCTTCCTGAGACACTAACCAGGACAAAAGACTTCAAGTATCATATCAGGGAATTTTATTTTCTGTTATCTAACAAAACAAAAGGGATACATCCAACTCTGATGGCCTAATGTTGGAGAGAGGAGCCTCCAACATGGGGGATGAGAGAATTGTAAGCAAGCTTTATATTGAAATGCCAGTTGTAAGGCCACCATTGTAAAATGCAATGATCACTACTCTCTTCCTAATATAGTTAGATTGAGAAACTGGAAAGCAAAAATACAGGGGAGTAAAAATGACCAAGGTAACTTTCTATCAGACATGTCTGTAAGTATAAAGGTGTGTTGGGTAAGCACATACATTCTTATGAAATTAAAAACATGTTGTTTTCAGAAGGAAACAATAGAAGAAGGATGGAAATCCAAATGATAGGATAAAGTGATTAAAAAGAAGTGTTTGTATATGTGAAATTTCATAATGGAAGCCTATCCTGTCAGTTATGTCTTCTCAGGGTGAGAAAATAGTGACCTAGAAGAAATCCTAATTGAACGTACACATACAGAGGATATGTTGATAAAGTTTGTGAAAAGTTGATAACAGTATTACAAAAAGCAATTAATACCATTTGGGGGGTTCAGTTCTTCTGATAAAAAGGATAGGAGGCCAGGGGAGAGGAAAAAGAGAGCATTCATCTTGTATGCATCTAGAGTTCCCTTAGTGATTTAAAATCCTGAGAACAAAACAGGACATGGAAATAAGATGAGGTGTTACTTACGGCTTGTCTTCATACTTGTGAGCACCGCTGTTACTGAGATCTGATCCCAACGTATAGAGAGGGAAAAACGCAACAATCATCACATCTCCACCCATGTGTGCTCGTTGCTTCATGGTGGAAAAGCAGCTAGTGCCGGCCAAGGAATTGACAGGGAGGGGAAACTGGAGAAAAAAGAGTATGAATATCAAAGGGCACATCCCTGAAGCATCTGCCTAGCTGAAATTCTGGCTGCAAGCGAGACCCACAGTGTCTGGTATGTATAGTCATATATCTTTGTACAGGTGCACATGTGTCTTTTTATTGACCGAGAGATACACTGTTGTCCATCTTTCCTCGTAGCCTCTTGTGAATCCCCAGGGACAATGTGGAAAACCCTTCTCTCAGGCTCTGCATCTGAGGCCTTACATCCAGGAGAAAAATATTATTTGGAAAATGTGTTTTGCCATTCTCCTTCTTCATCGCAGGTGCTGTGATTTCTCTCAGATCACAGAGAGTGAGGCCCCAGGGATGAAGTTATTTTATATATATATGGTTTCATATCTGTGTCCAGAAACTTTTTGCCTGAAATCCATTTGGGATGAAGCTACTGAATTGCATCAGAGGCTACATGGAAATGGCCAGAAAACAATCTATCTCAGTGAACTATCAAACAAATTCTTATTGCATTGTATCCACAGGGTCAGTTCACACACGCAATGTCCATTCTAGCCACCAGATATTACTAGTGGATTCAAGCAGGTTTCAATAAGAATTCCACGTGCACAGCCTGCCACAAACGCATCCATTTACTAATGCCCAAGGAAGCAGTACAGCCGCCCAAAGCTGCAATTTCCCTTCAAAAATTCAAGGTCCATGCCAAAATTGAGTTGCACATTTCCATTCTGCACTTTTATCTTTGAACAGGTCATGTGTAATGAACTTTCTAACATAGATCAAGTTATTCCCCGGATTTACTTGTCTAAAAATATGTAGTGAATGATGAAATTCCTCTTTATCATAGGCTTAATACATATTGAAACCAAGCCTATGTTTTCTGCTTGTTAAAATCTTTTACACCCAAATTCCATGCAAACTTTAGTGACCCTGGAGAAGAGAGCTACCTGAGGGCAGTGAACACACTCTGCATGCATGCAGTGTTTGGTGTGTATTATGGTACACTTGTCTATTGTCATGCAGTGCCTATCACAAAATACTTATCACAGTGAACAGGAAAGACGTGGCAGTATAAGAAATTTTAAAATGAAGGAGACAAAAAGCCTTTCTAATGAGGTTGATAGTGATCTATTATACCTGACTATTCATTGCATTGTACAGCATTTTATCACTGAATTTATAGATTCTTCGAATCCAATATAAATACACAGAGAGGTCTTCTTGAGATGTGAACATGTATGCATGCAATGAGCCTGAGCCTCACAATAAAATAGTTGTGAATAATATCACAAATATGTCTTGTGGAACAGACATACAGATTTCCCTAATGTGTCCATGAAATAAAATTCCTGTGATTTGTGTTGTGTAAGTGCTCTTTTTCTTTTTTTTTCAAATTTTTATTATCAAACTTATGTACAGAGAGGTTACAGTTTCATACGTTAGGCATTGGATACATTTCTTGTCCTGTTTGATCCCTTTTCCCTCATACCCTCTTCCCCCGCTCCCTTTCCCTTTCCACCCATGGGGTGTTCAGTTCACTTACACCAAACAGTTTTGCAAGTATTGCTTTTGTAGTTGTTTGTCTTTTATTACCCTGTGTCTCTCAATTTTGGTATTCCCTTTCAATTTCCTATTTCTAATACCAGTATACACGGTTTCCAATATACTCAGATAAGATTACAGAGATAGTGTAGGTACAACCACAGAAAGGTGATACAAGTACATCATCAATAATAGAAGCTACAGATACACATGAGATGTTGAAAGTAGTTACAACTGTGATATAACAATCGTTTCCATAACATGGAGTTCATTTCACTAAGCATCATCTTATGTGTTCATAAGGGTATAGCTATTGTGCTCTTGTGAGCCTCTGCTATGACTTGCCTAAACCTGTACTAATTATTCCCAATAAGGGAGACCATAGAGTGTATGTTTCTTTGGGTCTGGCTCACTTCACTTAGTATAATTTTTTCCAAGTCCTTCCATTTCCTTACAAATGGGGCAATGTCATTCTTTCTGATAGAGGCATAAAATTCCATTGTGTATATGGACCACATTTTCCTGATCCATTCGTCTACTGAGGGGCATCTGGGTTGGTTCCAAATTCTAGCTATGACAAATTGGGCTGCGATGAACATTGATGTGCTGGTGGCTTTACTGTGATTTTGTTTGTGGTCTTTGGATAGAACCCCAAAAGTGGGGCTGCTGGGTCATAGAGGAGTTCTATATTTAGCCTTCTGAGGAATCTCCATACTGCTTGCCAGAGTGGCTGAACCAGTTTTTATTCCCACCAACAATAAGTAGGGTTCCCTTTTAGCCACATCCCCTCCAACAATTGTTATTGTTTGGTTTCTTGATATATGACATTCTTACTGGGGTGAGGTGGAATCTCAATGTTGTTTTGATTTGCATTTCTTTTATGGCCAGTGATGTAGAGTATTTTATCATATGCCTCTTGGCCATTCTCATTTCCTCATCAGAGAAGTCTCTTTGTAAGTCTTTAGCCCACTTGATGAGGGGGCTATTGGTTCTTTGCGGTTTTGTTTTGGAGGAAGGTAATTTTTTTAGTTCAGCCTAAATTTTAGATATGAGGTCTTTGTGCATTGAATGGCCAGTAAAGATCTTCTCCCAGACTGTGAGCTTTCTGTTTATCTTGCGAGCTATGTCCTTTGCCCTGCAGAAGCTCTGCAGTTTGATGCAGTCCCATTTGTCCAACCTTTCTTTGATTTGTAGCCTTTCTGGGTCCTTGTTAAGGAAGTTCTGTCCTGTGCCAAGGAGCCCAAGTGTTTCTCCTACTACTTCCTTTAGTGTTTTCAGGGTGTCTGTTTTGATTTCGAGGTTCTTAATTCATTTGGAATTGATTTTGGTGTAGGGTGATATATAAGGATCTAGTTTTAGTTTGTTGCATGTGTTGAGCCAGTTTTGCCACCACCATTTGTTAAAGAGGCTATCTTTCTTCCAAACTATTGTTTTAGTTCCTTTATCAAAGATTAAGTAGGCGTAGTTCTGTGGGGTCATTTCTGGGTCTTCAATTCTGTTCCATTGTTCTTCAGGCCTGTTCCGGTGCCAATACCAAGCTGTTTTTCTTACTACAGCTTTATAATACAGCTTGAAGTTGGGTGTTCTAATTCCTCCAGCACTGTTCTTTCTGCTTAGAATTGTTTTTGCTATTCTAGGTGTTGGGGACCATTTTGTTCTTGGTGGAAAAAGGGTGCCAAGAGCGAGACTCTGCCCTTCCCCCAGCCCTGGGACAATGGGAGGGAGCCCCTCCCACCTTCCGGCCTCAACCGGAAACCCCCCCGCGCCTCTTGGGAGGCGAGCATGTGCTTGCCACCATGATGGTTGCCTGGACCAGAAAGGAGGTTCCAGGATCACTTGAGTGACAGCACAGTCAGCCAATCAGTCAGTCACCCCAAGTCCTTCCCCTTCCACATTTCTCTTCGTAATAAATTTGTCTGTCCCACCCTCTGGGGGCTAAGACGCATCCCACCATAGCAGCGTGTCCCTGATGCCTTCTTTTCCGCCCCTCTCTTGGTAACATGTGAGGGGACTTGGGGGGGGAGGCTTCAGCAACCGTTCCTCAACTTAGCGCAAGTCCATGAGAGTAAGCCTTTGGCCTTCTGCCAGCGGAAGGCAAGGCCGAGTGCTCTTTCATAGATTTTAGGGTTCAAGCATTGTCAGCCGGAGATTGGGGAGAAAGGGATCATTCAGATCCCGACACTCGGTCTTTTATTGTTCCATATGAATTTCTGGATTGCTTCTTCTAATTCATTAAATAAATGGTGTTGGCAGGGTAAAAAAAGACAAACAACTATAAAAGCAATACTTGCAATACTGTTTGGTTTAAGTGAACTGAACACCTCCGGGGGGGGAAGGGAAAGGGGGAGGAGGGAGGGGGGTATGAGGGACAAGGTAACAAACAGTACAAGAAATGTATCCAATGCCTAATGTATGAAACTGTAACCTCTCTGTACATCAGTTTGATCATAAAACTTTGAAAAAAAAATGGTGTTGGGGGCTGGGGATATGGCCTAGTGGCAAGAGTGCCTGCCTCGTATACATGAGGCCCTGGGTTCGATTCCCCAGCACCACATACACAGAAAACAGCCAGAAGTGGCGCTGTGGCTCAGGTGGCAGAGTGCTAGCCTTGAGCGGAAAGAAGTCAGGGACTGTGCTCAGGCCCTGAGTCCAAGCCCCAGGACTGGCCAAAAAAAAAAAAAAAATGGTGTTGGGATATTAATGGGTATTGCATTGAATTTGTAGATAGCCTTTGGCAAAATTGCCATTTTGTTTATATTAATCCTCCCAATCCAGGACTATGGGAGGTTTTTCCATTTCCTTAGTTCTGACTTAATTTAGTTTATCAAGCGTTTAGAGATCTCTTCAAAGAGGTCTTTCACTTCTTTGGTTAAGGTTATTCCTAGGTATTTTATGTTTTGGGGGGCTATTGCAAAAGGTGTTCCTTTCCTGTTTTCAGCCTCGGTCTTTGGGTCGGTAGCATAGAGAAAGGCCGTTGATTTTTGAGGGTTTATTTTATATCCTGCAACTTTCCCTTAGGTTTGGATCAGCTCTAGTAGCTTGGGGGTACACTCTAGTAGCTTGGGAGTTCTTTAGGTATGGGATCATGTCATCTGCGAAGAGAGAAAGTTTAACTTCATCTTTTCGTATTTGGATCCCCTTTATATTTTCTTCTTGCCTAATTGCTCTGTCTAGGAATTCTAGTACTATGTTGAAGAGCAGGGCAGAGAGTGGACATTCCTCTCTTGCTCCTGATTTTAAAGAGAATGTCTTTAGTTTTTCGCCATTTAGAGTTATTCTTGCTGTTGGTTTGTCATAAACTGCCTTGATTATATTCAGGAATGTTCCCTGGAATCCCAGTTTTTCTAGGGCTTTTAGCATAGTTGGGTGCTGGATTTTATCGAATGCTTTTTCTGCATCCAGAGATAAAACCATGTGGTTCTTTACCTTGCTCCAGTTGATGTAGTGGATTACATTAATTGACTTGCGTATATTGAACCAACTTTGCACCCTTGGGATGAATCCAGTTTGATCGTGGTGTATGATTTTTTGATGACCTGTTGAAGTCGATTGGCCAGAATTTTGTTGAAAATTTTTGCATCTATGTTCATCAGGGAAATCGGTCTATAGTCCTCTTTCCATGATGAGTCCCTGCCTGGTTTTGGGATGAGGGTTATACTGGCTTCATAGAATATGTCTGGTAGTGAACGTTCTCTATCAATTTCATTGAAGAGTTTGAGAAATATTGGTGTAAGTTCTGTTTTAAAGGCCTTGTAAAATTCTGCAGTGAATCCATCAGGACCTGGGTTTTTCTTGGATGGGAGATCATTTATTGCCATTTCTAGTTTAATACTGGATATGGTCTTTTCAGAAGGTTTAAATCTTCATGGTTAAGTTTGGGGATATGAATTTTTTCTAGGAAATCATCTATTACTTCCAAGTTCTCGAATTTGTTGGCATAAAGGTTTGCAAAATAGCCCCTTATTATTTTCTGAATTTTGGTTATTTCTGTGGTGATGTTACCTGTTTCAGCTCTTTTCTTGTTTATTTGAGTGTGCTGCCTTCGTTTTTGGTCAGGTTTGCCAGGGGTCTATCTATCTTGTTGATTTTTTCAAAGAAACAACTCTTTGTTTTGTTGATTCTTTTGATGGTTTTTTTCATCTCAAACTTAATTCTAATTTGATTTTAATTATTTGCTTCCATCTATTGACTTGGGGTGTGGCTTGTTTTTCTCTTTCAAGGAAATTAAGGTGCTTTCTTAACTTATTGAGTTGCTATTTCTCAAGTTTGTTGGTGTATGCACTCAGACATATAAATTTTCCTCTGAGTACTGCCTTTGCTGTGTCCCAAAAGAGCTGGTACTTTGTATCCTCATCTTGGTTGAATTCCATAAATATTTGAATTTCCGTTTTAATTTCTTCAATGACCCACTGATGTTTCAGCAGTGTGTTGTTTAGTCTCCATGAATTGTAGGATTTTCTGTGGTGGCTGTTTGAGTTGAGCTCCAATTTTATTGCATTGTGGTCTGAGAGAATGCAGGGAAGGGTTTTGATACTTCTGAATTTGTACAGATTTTCTTTGTGCCCTAAGATATGATCTATTTTGGAGAATGTTCCATGTGCTGTGGAGAAGAATGTATATTCCATTGTTGCTGGGTGGAATATTCTGTAGATGTCGGTTAAGTCTATTTGGTCAATGCAATTATTTAGTTCTGTGGTTTTTTTGTTCAGTTTTTGGCATGTGGATCTGTCCATAGGTGATAGTGGAGTGTTCAAGTCCCCTGTAGAGAGCTGTAAGCAGCTGCGCCCTAAAATGGCGCCGGCTTCCGCCCTCCGCCCTCCCGGCGGCAAGTGCTCTCTGTGATAAACAAATCCTAATATGGTTAAAGCTTGGACTCTGGCTTGCTTCCGCGTACCTGGACCTATCGGTAATCCCCACGTAGCTTACCGGGATTGGCTACCCAGTCGGCACTTAAGGCCAAGGGGGAAGCCCCCGGGAGAGAGAGGGAAAGAGAAGATGATTACAAGGTCCTGAATAAACTGCTGAGAGAAGAATCCGGTGTTGTGTCTTCCTTGCTAGCCGAGGTGGACGCGACAGTCCCCAACTATCAATGTGTTTGGGTCTATGAGTGTTTTTAGAGTCAGTAGTGTTTGTTTGATGAAGTTGGGTGCTCCTGCATTTGGTGTGTAGATACTTATAATGATTATATCTTCCTGTAGGAGAGATCCCTTTATTAGTATGTAGTAACCTTCTTTGTCTCTTCTTACCTTTTTTAATTTGAAGTCAATTTTGTCTGATACTAGGATTGCAACTCCAGCCTGCTTAGGGGGAAACTTGATTGAAAGATTTGATTCCAGCCTTTCAATTTTAGAAGATGTTTACTTTTGCTGGATAGATGTGTCTCTTGGAGGCAGCAGAAAGATGGATCTTGATTTTTGAACCAAATTAAGAGCCTATGTCGTTTGATTGGAGAATTAAGTCCATTAATGTTGAGAGTTAGGATTGAGAGATGATCGTTTGCTCCTTTCATTATCACTGTCTTGTTTAAAGCTGTGTCTTTCCATTTCTTGATCTGATGTTTACTATTTAGGGTTCATTTCTCTGTCTGTATTGGGATCTTGATTACTTTCCCTCTATAGAACATAATTGAGGATTTTCTGTAAAGCTGGTTTGGTGGAGATATATTGCTTCAGTTTTTCCTTACTGTGGAAGACTTTTATTTGACATTTGGTTATGAATGAGAGTTTGACTGGGTATACTATTCTTGGTTGGTAGTTATTTTTATTTAGGGTTTGGTATACCTCATTCCAGGCTCTCCTTGCTTTCATGGTCTCTGCTGAGAAGTCTGAGGTAAATCTGATTGCTTTTCCTTTATAAGTGATTGTTTTCTTCTCCCTAACAGCTTTACGGATTCTTTCCTTGTACTCTACTGATCCTGTTTTGATCACAATGTATCCGTGGGATGTCCTATTCTGGTCTGGTCGGTTTGGGGTTCTAAATGCTTCTTGTAACTGTATAGGCCTATCCTTGTGGATATCAGGGAAGTTCTCAGCTAATATTCTGTTTAATAGGTTTCCTATTCCATTAACTTCTTTCTCCAGCTTTTCCTCAATACCTATTATCCTTAAATTGGGCTTCCTAATTGTGTCTTGTAGCTCCTGGAATGATCTGTTTTGTCTATTGGACTGGATTTGTATTGATTTTTTATCTTTCTCTATAGATTCTAGGGAATCTTCAGCTCCTGAGATTCAATCCTCTGCTTCATTTATTCGGGACTGTAGGCTAGCTACTTGATTTCTAATTTCTTTTCCTTCTGACTGGTTTTTCCTGATGATTTCCATGGCATATCTTAGGTCTTGCATGGACTTCTTTACTTCATTAATTTGGTTTTGAGTGCTGTCTCTCAAATCTTTTACCTGGGTAGCCATCTTTTCATTTGACTCTTGAATTTCATTTATTTTTCTGTTTGTTGAGTCTATGAAATCATCTATTACTTTATGGAAGGATTGCTGTATTGATTCAAACTTTTCATTTAACATGTTTATCAGTAGACTTTGTAGAGCATTTTGAGGGCTCTCTTCTATGTCTATGATTGACTGCTCTGTTTCCTGCTTGTTTTGAGTGGTAGAAAAGACTCTGTAGTTTGCCATCTCTCTTGTGTATCTTCTGCCAATTTGGATTGGGAATGCCAATTTATAAGCACCTGTGAGCACCATTTAAGACTCAAAGCAGCCCTTACCAAGCAGTGTTGTGTAAATCTTATAAGTTCACAATTATATACAGATGCCTTGTATATCTGTCTATAAAATTAGATTTGGTGTTCCTAAAGAATACAATTTCATTATAACAACCGGTCCTGGGCCCTGTATTCAGTAGTTACTTATTTACTGTTACAACCCTATG